>NC_056733.1:595283391-595375891 GCF_019279795.1 Protopterus annectens
CAATGCACAGACCATCTCAGACAACTGTGGCTACACTCCAGTGCACATTGCCCATGCACAGCTGACATCTGCCTAACATACACAGCTATGTCATACACAGAGCAGTTAAACATGCTACACATAAGGAAATCCCAATCCCTCTGCAAACACACTCTCCAGGGTCCTAAACCTCATCAACACATTAACCAGAATATAATGGAGGGATAGGGCCCTGTCCTGGGGAATTCCCACACTCTAGAACAGACTACCCATTCATGGCAGGCAATGCTACTCATTGGCCCTCTTTACAAAAACACTTGACAACTGGATGGGAAATGGGGAATTCACCCTGGGTAGTACGTCTGTGCCACAGCCTGACATGGGCACAGGGGAATAACATTATTGGGTGGTGCATGCCTAGGAACCCCTGTGGCTAGGCTTATGTAGGCCCCAGGACCAATAGACTAGTACTCACCTATGAACCTATGTGTACCACAGGCAACATCAGCCAGGCTCAATACAGATGTGACCTGCATAATGGTGGGACATTGCCAAAGCCATGTGTTGCAATGTGTTCTGATGTACCAGCAACATGTTGGGGAAGTCCAGAAAGTTGCAGTTATGATACATGTGCTGCACAATCCACACCTCACCCCAACCCAGGGATGACATCCCCATCTGTACAATGCTGGTGCCACTGTACACCTGCATGTTTGCCCTGCATTGGCAGGGAATATGCCAGTACACATGGTGTTCCTAGTTTGGGATACTGCAATATGACACACATGTGTAGGCCACAGATGTCGAGCATTTGCAATGTAGCAGGACATGGTGAGGGTGTGTCATTCTGAAACACAACAGTGCACTGGAGGGAGAGACAAACCCACTAAGAATGGCTGTATCTGCACACAGTCAAGGTCATGAAGTGTGGCAGACATAACCCTAACTCCACGGCACTAGTGATGGTACTGTGTGATCTCCAAGGGCTGTGCACATGTTTAGCATGCAAACATGCAGGTTTTGGGAACATTTTCAGGCCTGACTGCCCAACTACTGGCTCATGATGATGGCCCATGCTACTATACCCCTGCCAGGTATTGTGACCACAGTAGTACACATAGCAGTTATTGCTACACACCATCATGATATGTGTGTGCACACATATGCACCCACAAACGTTATGCATCCCAATCAGCATCTGCACAACTGACACATATGGCTCATAATGCAATTTTGACTGCCTAGGTCATATGTCACATATCAGGTATATGTAGTGTTGCCATATGCAGTAGTGTTGCACCATGGCATGTTATGGAAGAGAATGCCATGTCAATAATGGTCTGTACACTCACCATAGGTACAGTACATTGTGTCTCTGTTCAGTCTAATGGTATTCTATCACTCATACATGCACCATTGATGATGACATCTGTGAATACACATCAGGCATTCACAAAACACTTGTCCACATATAATCCAGAAACAGATTATTGTTGAGTCGTCAGCATATTGGATAAGGTTACAGTTAGGAATGGCATGGTGAAAGTAATTTATGAAGATACTGAAGAGTAGGGGACCCAGAATTGAACCTTGGGGTACACCTGTGGGACTGTTTAGGAAGGAAGAACTAGCTTTTTTCCACTTGACTGCTTGTTGCCTGTTTGATAGGTAACTTGTGAACCAGTTGATAGTAGAGTGGGATAGGTTAAGTTTAGAAAGTTTAGCAAGGAGGAGGCTGTGAGAGATGGTATCAAAGGCCTTTGAGAGGTCTAAAAGGAGGGTGAATAAGATTTGACCAGTATCACGGGCTTTATTAACAATTTCCAGGAAGGAGAGGAGGGCGGTTGTGGTGCTGTGGCCAGGTCAGAATCCATGTTGTATAAGAGAGAGAAGGTTATTACTTAGAAGGTAGGGTAGAAGTTGTAAGTGGATGCATTTTTCAAGAAGTTTAGAAATGGGGGATAAGATAGCAATTGGTCGGAAGTTGGGGATGTTGATGTTGCTTCCTCCTTTATGGAGTGGAATAATAAATGCTTTTTTCCAGAGCTGGGGGACATGGCCCTCGGAGATTGATCTATTTATTAGTATGGAGATAGGATAGGCTATGGCATCTGCTGAAATTTTTAGGAAGTAGGACGGTATCTCTTGGAACATGGTTTCAGTTTTAGAAGTAGTTTCTTTATGCTGGAGATGGGAATAGGTTTGATGGAGAAAGGAGCAGGTAGAGAGATGGGGTTAGAGGATGAAAAAGGGGTGTGGGTAGGTGTGTATGGGGGAGTAGAGTTATTAGAAAATGATGATGTTAATTTAGCTATAGAGTCAATGAAGAATGAGTTAAATTTGGAGGCTAGTTCTAAGTTGGAGGCATTAGGGTCTGGGCATGGGTTTTCTTTTTTACCTGGGTTAAGTAGAGAGGTAATTCCATTCCAGAATTTCTTTGAGTTAGTATTATGGTTGGTTTGGAGTGTGTAAAAGTAGGCTTTACGATCTGAGGTGATAAGTTTTTTTGCTTTGTTATGAAGCATTTGATATTTATTCAGGGATGTGCTGGTATTAGTTTTATGGAAGACTTTCCAAGCTTTATCACGGAGCCGCATGACGTGTAAGGTACTCTTAGTAAGCCATGGTAGGGCGTTGCTTTTTGTGCGCATGGTTTTCCATGGGGCAAAGGAATCAAGCAGGTGTAAGAAAGTTATATTACTGTAGGTGACAGCATGATCCAGAGACAGGGTTTTTAAAGGATTCAAATGTGTTCTTTTTAAGACATCTGAGAATTCATCAAGGTTAAAGTTTTTTAGGTTCTGGGTAGAGGTATAGGTATGGGTTAGTTGTAGGGATGAGGGAAGCTGATGGGCAAAGGTGGGAAGGTAGTCACCTACTGTGTCTGGAAGGATGCCGCTATTAGTGAAATAATGGGGGTGTGAGACTAAGATCCAGTCTAGGGTGCTCCCAGAGAGGAAGTCTTTAGAAAGTCTGGTTGTTGAGGAAATGAGTTGAGAGAATGTATAAATACTTGATATTTATGGAGTTGTTAGGTGATTGAATTATGGCCCAATTAATGTTAACATCACCCAAATTATGGTTTCATTCATAAAGTTGGAAGAAACCCAGGAGAGAATGTCTTCTAGGATTGGAATATTGTCACCAGGAGGGATATAAAGGGTGATAATACAAATAACTTTATGGTTGTTCATGTGAAGAAGGGCTGGAAGTAGTTCAGCATTACCAAATTTGGGAATAGCTTTGGAGTATGGAGTAATTAGGAGGTTAGAGGAGTAAAGTAGAGCTACTCCTCCCCCTTTTTTGTGTGCTCTATCTTTTCTGATGATAGAGTAGTTGGGTGGAATTAACTGTGAATCTTTTATATGGGGTTTGAGCCAGGTTTCAGAGATGGATAAGATGTCTGGTTGATTATGGCGAAGCCAGGCATTGAGATTGAGGATTTTATTACATATGCTTTGGGCATTTAGTGCTGTAAATTGGAGGGACCTACCAGTGGGGTGGGGAGGATAGGATGGGGAGGTAGAGTTTTGTTGGGGGCAGGGTCCTCGGTTTGGGTGTATGTCACCAAAGATAAGAATAGAGATAAGGTGATGAATATGGTAAAAGAGGTGTTTAAATTGTTTAGTGTCTAATTTGTTGATTGTAAGCTTAATTGAGAAAGAGCTAGTGTAGAAGGGACTAACATTTGTGGGATTACTTAAGATTTTATAGGGGAAGAATTGTTGCTGAAGTAAAGGCTAGGGGATATGATGGATACAGGGGGTACATGCTGTATAAGGAGTGAGGTAGTAGTGTGGTATGTGGTTGAGTGATTAGTATAGAGAGGTCTGGTGAATTAGTTGAGATACAGTAAGGTAAGAAGGAGTAGTATTTGTGTTGATAGTGTGACAAGTTTGAAGGACACAGTGTTCAATTAAGGATGCTTGGAGGTAAGGTTTAGTAAGAAGAAATTGGGGGTGGACTATTATTAGAATTGTATGCAAAACAGTGTGGGAAGGTTAACAAGAGTTGAGTGGGGTTGGGTAGGAAGAGGAAGTTAGGTAATAGGTGTGGTCGATAATTTGATAGGATAGTGGAAGAGGTGGGTGGGATATATGTAAGTATAAGTGTAGGGGCTAGTGGATTTTGGGGGCAGGGTAGGGGAGCGGAGTGAGCCCGCAGGGCAAATGGAGTGGGTAGAGCCAAAGGAAGGAGAATGTGAGGAAAACAATCAGTAGAGTGTGAAAGTCTGAAGGTAAGTTTGCAGAGATGTATAAGAAGGTAAGAGAGTTACAGAGAAATAGAGATGTAGGTAGATATATAGATGAAAGACAGTAGAAGAAGGTAAGAGGCTTATGAAGGACAGAGATGGGGTGTTAGTAGAGTGATATGTGGATAGGTAATCCTGGGACAATAGTGAGTGAGCAGTAAAAGAGATGTCTAGGAACTGTGTAGGGGAGATATGGTAAAGAGTGGGTAAAGGGATAGAGACAGCAAGATTATAGTGGAGCGCCACCTAGTGGGCAGTCAGTTTATTGCAGCAAAGTCTCCTGAGGGGGATATCAGGTTAGGGGGAAGGAGGGAGCTAACGTAGTTCAGGATAGGGGGTATAATATAATAGAGAGAGTAGGGATTATTTAAGTGAGAAAAGTTTTTTTTTCTGCTGCCTAACCTGTCAGGGAAGCGCGCTGTAACCTAGTAGTAATTATGTACTACCTTTAATTGTTACAAATGGTTGAAGCAGTACACATACTTTCACTGAATTCCTTGTTGGGAATGTCTCTCAGGGAGCAGATGAGATTTTAGTTTTTGTTTTTATTTTCCTTGTTTGTGGGCTCTAGTCATGGACTTCCAGTAGGGCACATTCAGGTGGTTAGAGCAGGACAGGCAGGAACACAAGCTGGAACATGCAAGGAGAGAGAAAAATGTAGTGAGGCAAGCAGTACAGGAGTCAAGAGTTCACAAGCAAACAGTTTTAAACATACACAGTTAAGTCAGTAACTCCAGCATGTACCCGATATCCTTAACATACTTTTACAAAAATATACTACTGCTGAACTTCTAAAAAAGACTATAAAAGGCCAGAGATAATAAAGTGAAAAACAGAAATAAGCTGTATGAGATCACCACTCTCTCTTTACGTTAATGCAGTGAGGGAACACCCTATGAGGGTGGCTACTGATACATACTACGTAGTGAAATCCTTGGCTAGTTATTGTATGAATATGCAATTGGTAGATATAATAGCTAAGATGAAGATTATAAGTTAAACTCTATCAAATACCATAATAGCACAGACAAAGCACAGATAGGTAAAACTGTGTTAATCAGTTCCTAGTGCACAGCTTTAATTGGTATGAGCAGTTATAAAATAAATTAGCAGACTTACATTTAAGCGACTGGAACATATTGCATTCATTGAACCTTGTCTAGTGACTATGTTAATATTCAGGCAGTAAGAGTAGGTGTTCCACGTGCACAACGCTATTACAGTTTGAGCATTTATAGTAAACACAGCACACATTCAGTTAAGCGACTGAGACAAATTACTATGTTATAATCCTTGTTTGAATATATACATTAGGATTCAGGAAAAAGAAGTTACAGTTTATAAAACAACTAGCACAGATTCAGTTAAATGAATAAAACAAGCTCCTAACAGCTGATTCAAGTTCCGCGTGCAAAGCGCTATATTAGTTGAGCATTTGCAGCAGGAAAGTAATGTACACACATTCACTTTTCAAGACGGCCAGTAAAAATGCAAACTCGTAACCTTATTTTGCGATACTGATAACATACATAAGAATGTGGCAGCTCACAACTTACATTAGGTGCGAACGCTGGAGCCAGGGATGCACAGCAGCCAGGGACAGGTCTGGAGAATAAAGATGGTGTCTCCTAGGATGTGGTAACTATATGGTGTGGGAGAGGAAGTTGGGGCAGAATGGGGAGGAGTGAGTGGGGCAGAAGAGGAAGGAAAGTGTACGGTGAGAGCGGATACTGACCAGATGCCATGAGATGAACTGCGACAGGTGAGGCAGTTCTGATAGATAAAGGCAAAGGATTAGAGATAGATGGGGAGATTAGAATTGGAGTTACAGGGTCAGACCGGGAACAGTGTGTTTAATAGGAAGTTGAAGTAAGTGTAAGAGAAGTATGGAAAAGGTATGAATAGTGAGACAAAAGCCAAAGGAAGGAGAATGTGAGGAAAACAATCAGTAGAGTGTGAAAGTCTGAAAGTAAGTTTGCAGAGATGTATAAGAAGATAAGAGACTTACAGAGAAATGGAGTTGTAAGTAGATATATAGATGAAAGACAGTAGAAGAAGGTAAGTGATTGTGTTGTGGTTTTCCATGTGCCACATGGCTGATGGGTGTAGTGGTGTCAGCAGGCCTTCTACAGTGGACACCAGTAAGTGTAGTGGGTGGTTACACATGATATGGTTGGGTACAACACACAGAGCCTTTGGTTTGGATGCAGTACAGATACAAGACTTTACACATGGAGGTATGTCCCTGTGCAGGTAACACATCTGTTGCCTATGTAATCCCATCAAGACAGGATAGGCACATCCACACATTGGTATATATGCAGCCTGCTATTTGAATGACATTGAACATGCTAACAGCAGGGTGTATGTCCCTTTCCCCCCTCTACTGCGATCCTCACCTCAGTAACATGGGTGTGCCAATGCAGGTGGTATAGCCCAACCCTTAGGAGGGTGTGAGGCACTCTACTACTGTGAATGGTGTAAACAACAACTAACCAACCTGATAACATACACTGTACAGTATTACAAACAGCTATGTGGGGGATAGACGCAACAGTAACTGCAATGATGGTGGATGTGTCCACAACAGCCACACCCAGTGAGTTATAGCAACCCCAGTATTACTGCACACATCTACAGTGTGGAGGAGGGCATTAACACATCTACGACCTGTGAAGGACTGTATGTGCATGGGATGGTACCTGTGGAATGCTGGCATTTGCCAAGCAGTCCTGGGGGAAACATATTCTGTGAACGGAGGTAGATCCCTTAACATCTACACACATTCCTACATGTGGGATGGTGTACAAAAGCCTGCTATGATCTACATAGGCTGTGTGTACCTCCTAACCCTCATCTGCACCTGTCATGATTGTGTCAGGAAGGTATACCAGGTTCAGGTGGTATTCTCTGCCTTTGACAAGTCCAACATTGGTGGGGTCCAGGGTTTTAAGATTACCAGTGACATTGGCCATGGGTTCATTGTTGATATGTTCCATGTCCCTGCAGACCAGGCTCATCAGGCTACTGGGTGGTAGTTCCCAGCTGACATAGTGGATTTGTGGTTGTCCTTGGCAACAGTGGTGAATACATTGTCAGGTGTAGGCCTGTTGGATCGTATAAAGTATCCCAGCTGCTTACTGAGCCTGCCCAGGGGGTTCCCCCAAGCATGACACTTCACTTGACTGTACTGCATGATATATTACTGATGCCAGTCAGACATCATACAGGTGGGATGGAGTACTGTTAACATGTACTGCCTTTGCTGTGTAAGGTCCTGGTTATGTGATCTGCTAAGGTTAGTAGTGTATTGCAGGCCAGACATGGTTGGCAGTGGGGGGGAATACCTATCCGTGCCTGACGTATGTTGTTTTGGTCTCTCAAACCCATTAATGGTGCATGTGGACATATATGTTTTGGTTATGTTCCCAATTTCATCTACAGATGTATGTCCATATATACATATATAGATATATATGGTTTACCTTGGAAAGTGAGATAATCATTTCTCCGAACAGCCCTTTCTGCAAACGAAAGGACGAATCCGTCATTTCAAATAACACCAGAGTTGAAAACTCAGCAAATCAAAAGTAGATTCACTGATTTTTGAACTACAAGTAGGAATACATATCGTAATGCAGTGGGGCAAGCCCCCCTGCACCCCCCATCTGGGGGACTGTGGCCCCCACACCCCCCTCTTAAACCTGGTTGATTTCTTTGAAACAGTCACCAAGGCCATTGACGAGGGGAAGGTGGTCCACACAGCCTACCTGGACCTTGCAAAAGCCTTCGATACAATACCCCACTCAGGCATTATAGATAAGCTCACCAGCTTAAATATAAACCCCTATGTCACTAGATGGGTTGCAAACTGGCTCAAGGACAGAACCCACATGGTTAGAATTGCTGGAGCCATGTCAGACTCCAAACCAGTTACAAGTGGCGTCCCACAAGGCTCAGTCCTGGGACCTCTCTTGTTCGGTATATATTTCTCAGAGGTACAGGCTAACACAGAAGGACTGTGGCTGATGACTGAAAGCTGGGCGCCATAATCGACTCTCCAGCTGACACAAGCATCCTACAAAGGGCCTCATAGAAACAGACAACTGGTGCCAGAGCCATGGCCTCAAGCTAAACGCCAAAAAGTGTATAGTCATCCCCTTTGGCAAAAACAAAGTGCCCACAAATTACCACATAGGTGGTAATCCATTAAGTACGGAAGAAGTAATTAGGGACCTGGGGACCCAAGTTGATATCAGTCTCTCATTAGACAACCACGTGGCCAAAGTGGTTAGAAAAACATTTTATATAGCCCACCTAATCATGAAGGGATTCACATCTAGATCAGGGGAGGTCATCGTGCCTCTTTACTCATCCCTCATCAGGCCCATAATTGAGTACAATGCCCCTTTTGGGATGTACCTTACAAGACACCTGCAGCAAATGGAAAGACCCCAAAAGTACCTCACCAAGAGGATCAAAGGGCTCAAACAGATGCCATATGCTGCCCGGTTAAAGAAACTCCAGCTCTACTCAGTGGCATACCGCCTGCTCAGAGGCAATCTGTGCTTGACGTATAAAGCCATGTCCAACCCGGAATTAATGGGCATGCTGCACCTCAGAAAATCCAAATCCCATCAAGCTACGCGCTCGAGAGACTTGAACCTCAGCACTGAAATAAATAGAACATGCTGGAGGGAGAGATTCATAACCCAGAGGCTCCCTTCACTCTGGAATAAAATCCCAGTCCAGGTTAGGCAGAGTCCCTCATTGACTCTCTTAAAGAGGAATCTTGATGAGTGGATGGGAGATCATAGGTTTACCCCGGGTATCACTTCTGTGTCACTGTTAGACAGAGGCACAGTATACTAACCTCGAAAAAGGGCATAGCAAACTTCATTTAAAATGGGTGGCGAAAGCCAAACACACTCTGGCTAGGCTTATAAATGCCCTAGGGCAGATAGCATAGTATGAACCTATGAACCTATGAACTATATATATATATATATATACATATATATGGATAAATATATATACATATATATATGTATATACATGTGACTACACATGCACATGCAGATATATGTACAGTACGATACATATGTAGAAGGTGCACACAATATGAAACAGCCACTATGCCTACAGTTAACACCTGAACAATTGGACATTGTATGGGCCACCCATACAAATGGCATTCGTTGCCTGCAACATATACCCACAGAGAGGTCATAGGGAAAATACCACACACACGGGTCTGCAGAAATGTAATACCTTTCATTGTGTACTATTACAGTTCTATATGCCATGTCATATAGCTGTTCAGACACTGACATCCATATACACAGAGGAATGCAACTGTGAAACAGTTATACTACTACAGTAGTCTGGAAAGGTTCACAGCTGTTGCTGTCCAGGCCAAGCCCTTTGATTTGTACAATAGTGAGGACAGACTATGCCACAGGATACCAAACAATCAACAGTATGTAATGCAGGTGTATAGTTCAGCAGCCTCTATCTACACTCTGTACAACATTAGTAGGTGGTAAAGACGTCATGTAAACAAATGGGTTGTAACTGTTAAATAATAAGGCATAATTGACACCATCACATACACACTGACAAACAGAGAAGTCTGTATGGCAGGAGCTGGTAGGCTTGCATTAACCCAGGATATGTAAGTACTGTAAATATATAGGTGAAGTATACAGTACTGTATATCCAGATATCTTAAAGCAGCTCACCCCTGATACCCCTACATATTTTAGCAGCCTAGGTCATTTATGGTGCTCCCCCCCGACTCATTAATACAGGGCCGTATACCACTGTTACATACACAGGCCTCTGGAATGCATAAGAGCACACATGTATTGTGTAGGTGACACCTAAGCATATATGGCCCCAGCCCCACCATTTGTGTGGGGGATACTACAGACGTGAACTGCTGGCAGCAATGGCAGTGTGATGTACTCACAGCCCACTATGGAACAACTGCCTACAGCATGTCATATGTGCAAAGCCTGATATGTAGGTGAGGAACAGAGATTGGGACACAGACACACATGTGGAGAACTGTTGCCATACACTAAGCAGGTTGCTGGTGTTACAGGATAGTCTGCAACATACCCTTAGTCATGGTATTGAGGTCAGAAACAGAAATGGATGTAGCCATGTACTGATAGCACTCAACACACACACTGCCAGTGGCATATCTAACACAGGACCTGTGTGGTGGACAGACAGCACATGACAGGCACACCTCTGGCCACCAAGAGGATAGGCCCACAGTTCAGAGCTATGCAGACAGACTGCATTCCAAGGTATAGTTGTTTGTACACACACACCATGTGACACCAGTGCTATACAAAGCATAACACAACTCTACTCACACTCTGTCTGTAGTTCCTGAACCTCCTACGGATATGTAGCTGCCATGAGTGTGCAGGCTCTCCTGTAAGAGGTAGTGCTACCTGCTGTTTGTAACACTAATGCCCACACACAGGTAGGATGTCCATCACACAGGAAATGTAAAGGGACCACACCCACATGATGTAGGGATTTATAGTGGGTGGTTGCCATGACAGTGGTAATTGGAAGTACTACACGTGTAATCATATATATATATATATATATATATATATATATATATATATATATATATATATATATATATATATACATATATATATATATATATATATATATATATATATATATATATATATATATATGGCTATCTGGATAAATATATGTACATATATTTCCACCATATGTCCTGGACATGGAGTGTAGCCCTACCTCAGCCCCTATAGTCCCAAAGTCATAGTACAAGGAGATGTAGGGTATGTATAGCAGGAAAATTAGTACACTATTGCTACTGTCATTGGGATTGTCTTCACAGACATGGTATGTGTGGAAGGTCACATCTGCTTCTAACATGTGTGCCATTGGCTACTGATAGCCATCCTAAGGGAATTACTGTAATGTACCGCTGCTAGCATGTAATGGCCCTGTGGACTGCAGCAGAGATATTGGCCAATATCTGTGGAAATTCTGACACACCCTGTACAGTACAGAAGTATACACATAAGCCCTTAGTGCATAACATGTGTAACATGACTGCCAATATAGATGTAGACAGCCATGTAGATGGGTACAACACATAATGACTGGTATACATTTGCCACCAGGTGTTATGCATTCACACACTCTTGTCTGGCCTGACACATAATGACTGCTGGTGCAGGGGTGCCATGGCCACATACTACCCACTAGATGTTGATGTACATCTGTACAGCATCCCACTGTTCTGTCTGATGTACATGACTTTTAAGGGTGGTATGGCAGCAGTACATCTGGCAAGTATCTGCACATGACATCTCACTGGGTAAGTACCCTAAGCTGGTAGGCATGTAACAATGCGCTGTGCAGGCTACAGGCGGACTGGCTCAACACTGGCCTGCATCCCCTATGGGGGAATGCACATGTACCTGCATATATAGCAGGTTCCACAGGCATGTCACAGCACAGGGTAGGATACACGTGTGTGAAAGTGCATAACCACAACCAATGTGAACACAGCCACAGCCTCACATGGTAAGCTAGCATAATATTCCAGTTTATGGACTATCTGTTCTACACCATCCTCATATGTGCCACTCACAGAATGACCTTACACATACTGGGCTGCTGCACAGTTTGGCCTGATGGCTGTCTGTGGTATGGGACATGTGTGTGTATGGCCATATGAACATGTACGCCAATACGGTACCATGCAGTGGGTCAGCATGTAACATCAGGTAGGAGGGGAGCTAGAACAATGACATCTACCACAGTCTGTACACAGGCTAAAGTACATATTAACAATACACACACTGCCAACATTCACCATAGGTACACAGACCTCAGTACTGTACAATCATCTACAGAATGTCCAGGTTATGTCATGAAATGTAACTCCTACTGTACATAACATGTGTAGCAGTCTGATATATCACTGGCTTGTTATCAGATATGATGACACTAATTATGGTGTATGGCACATATGCACCACTTCATGCACGACATATGTACAAAGGTTGACAGAGATGTGGCTGGAAGCACATAAACAGGGCCAATATTGACATGTTGCTGTGATACCCTCATACATTTACTGGTGTAACAGGGTTTGTTGCAACATATGTCCTATGAGGGATATGAAGTCAGTAACTGTCACGTCCTTCACCATCTACAGACTGCAGTCCTCACACTACCTTCTGCAGTCCACAGATAGATTATCCGTGGCTAACACATGAAACCAAAGGCACAACACTGGCCAGTCTGCAGATGACCCTGCAGATGGGGATTCCTCATAAACATGGAATTGACATAGCAGGTATTGCAACATGTACGACAGCCATATCCAGACAAACACTGTTAAACCAACCTTACTCCAAATGCAGTATAGCAGCACTTACAGTCTGTAGTCAGGTCAGGCACATCCCCCTCCTGTTTGTTGCCCTCTTTCCACAGTGTATGTTGTTAGAGGTTAATCTCCAATCCATCTGAGATGCTGTTTGCCAAATAACAGATCTAGTTCCTGCTCACAGTGAATGAAAAGGGCCAACACCACCATGATGTTCCTAGATTTTGGAGTGGTTTTCCATGCAATTGGTTATGGGATTGTTACCACAGCTGTTCCACATGCAATCAGCTAGGGGAGGGCTGCAATTCAAGCAGAGACCATCAGCTGATCATGAGCATCACTTAAAATACACATGCTGCTGCCTAAGCAAAGCAGGTGTGGGTCTCCACATCCATTAGAGAGGAGTTGAGAGAGGCAGACAGAGGCAAATACCTGTCATGGAGGGGTGGGAGAGTAAAACTGTAGAATGTTTGTGTCACACACCCACAAGCACAGGGTATCAAACCCCTAACAGCTATGTAGTGCTATTATAGTTCGATGCAGTTATTGGATGCCCCACATGGGTTACTTGTTGTGGAGCACTCAGAACATATATGTGATGGTGACTGACATCTGCAACAGGGATACAGTATATATAAAGTAGGTGATGTACACGTGCCTGTCTGCATGAACAGGTGCCCGTGTCAACACACCCACAGTCTCACAGGGATGCACACACATTGACATACTTGGCAGGGCCAGGAGTACAACTCATCAGTAGTGGGATTGCTACAACACATCACTGTGCAGGTATCACATGCACCACACGGGACCTACGGAGGTCGTAAGGGCAAAGATTATGAGGAGGTGTCAGACATTAGACAGCATGCTTCAGTATGCCCATGGGGGTTGTAGTGAGTGTGGATGTGGCCATATGCAGCATACAATACACGCACAAACACACTGGGTGCCAGTACTGACATGCATGGATGCATGTCTGCATGGGTGTGTGGTGGTCAACTGTGCCAACAGGCTATACAAGGGTAGGTGATGGGTATACCTTGGCATCAGGCCATATGACAATGGTCTGTATTGTGGCTCAGGGCTGTAATTTATGCATTTGCCCACACAGGTGGGTATTGTATCCCCCATCCAGTCACCTGGGTGACTATTGTGTGTGGACAATGCTGTGCATCGTCTACCATGTATGTGTTCTTTAGTCCATGACATGGATGGTATCTAGGATGTGCACACCTCCCACATGCATCCACAATGACATGTGGAACTGTACCTGGGGTGTCCGGCCCATGTTGTGAGCATGGATTATCATCAGATGTGCCAGTCTTGCCCACCTGTGGCAGGAACTGGTAATGGGCAGCAGGTTTACCATGAACCTACATTGATAGCATGCTAACAGCATTCCCTGGTGTCAGTGGCATCTGTCCATACAGGGCATGTTGTCAGGCATGGTATGTCCATTGTGGGTCACATGTGAAGGCACCACAGGTGGTCCAGGTGTCCATTGGGGAACATGGGGGAGGTGCACTGTCTATATGTATGTGCATATTGGACAGATGAGCAGGGTGAGATGCCCTCTGTAGCCCACTGCTATCACTCCATAGTCACTATCAGTAACCAATATGCAGTGTACTACCCACATATTGGCTGTTGTCTAGGCATGTGTGTGCATGAGACATGGATAGAGAGTGTGATCTGGGTAATACTGGGGTTGCTACCTGTGATTGCCTGGCATTGATGTCACATGTATGGGTATGGCTTTGCACCCCAGCCTCTCAGCTATTTTACATCTGTTATCCCAGTACGGTTGACATTGTGATATATAGTAGGGCCACCATATAAGAAATATGCAAAACCAGCTCCACATTGGCCATGGGTGTCACACAGTCACAGCCACCTCTACACAGGATACAGGTTACAAACACACACACACACACACACACACACACACACACACACACACACACACACACACACACACACACACCTGTCATGTCTGGGAGTAGAAACCCTTACCTAACTAGTTTATTACACTACAGCACTATGCAGTTATAGTATGCACCATGGACATGACTGGAGTATTTCTTCCCCAAAGGTGTATTTCACAATGGATGACATCAGCAGGATTACCAAAGTAGGGCATTTCAAATGTACTGCAAGTGAGTAGCCTAAAATGCATTGCTCCCTACACAGACAGTAAAACACACACAAAACATCCACAACCAACATGTGTGGGTATAGAATCCCTGACGAAGGTCTATATCACACTACAGCATGGAGCTGTTATAGGACGCACCACAGGGATTACTAGAGAACTCCTTCCCCAAAGGTGTATTTCACAGTGGATGACATCAGCAGGATTACCAAAGTAGTGCATTTCAAATGTACTGCGAGTGAGTAGCCTAAAATGCATTGCTCCCTACACAGACAGTGAGACACACACAAAACATCCACAACTGGCATGTGTGGGTATAGAAACCCTGCCTGAGGTCTATAGCACACTACAGCATGGAGCTGTTATAAGACGCACCATGGGGATTACTAGAGAATGCCTTCCCCAAAGGTATATTTCACAATGGATGACAGCAGGATTACCAAAGTAGGACATTTCAAATGTACTACAAGTGAGTAGCCTAAAATGCATTGCTCCCTACACAGACAGTGAGACACACACAAAACATCCACAAACAACATGTGTGGGTATAGAGCCCCTGACCGAGGTCTATATCACACTACAACATGGAGCTGTTATAGGAAGCACCACAGGGATTTGTAGAAAACTCTTTCCCCAAAGGTGTATTTCACAATGAATGACATCAGCAGGATTAACAAAGTAGGGCATTTGGGCTGTACTGCGTGTGACTAGCCTATAATGCATTGCTCCATACACAGACATTGGAACGCACACAAAACATCCTGAACTGCCACACTCCAGCAGTACGCAGTTACTGGAAGTGCTACAGAGACTACTGGGCTACAACCTTCCCAGAGATGTATTTCTAGGTGGGTGACATCAGCAGCCTTGGAAAAGTTGATTATATGAATTGTAAGGAGTGTGAGTACCCTAAAAAGCATTGCTCTCTACACAGTCAGACACACCCACACACACACACAATTGCCAAGTCTGGAGTTAGAACACCTACTTAACTACTTTATTACACTACAGCAGTACACAGTCACAGGATGCGCTACAGAGATTATTGGGTTTCAATCTTCCCTGAGGTGTATTTCTAGGTTGGTGACATCAGCAGCCTTGCCAAAGTTATGTATATGAATTGTAAGGAGTGTGAGTATCCTAAAAAGCATCTCTCTCTACACAGTCAGACACTCACAATTGCCATGTCTGGGGTTACAACACCTACCTAACTACTTTATCACACTACATCAGTACACAGTTACAGGATGCACTACAGAGATTATTGGGCTACAGCCTTCCCAGAGGTGTATTTCTAGGTGGGTGACATCAGCAGCCTTGCCAAAGTTGAGTATATGAATTGTAAGGAGTGTGAGTCATCTAAAAAGCATTGTTCTTTACACAGTCAGATACGCACACAAACACACACTCACAGTTGCCAAATCTGGGGTTAGAAATCCTACCTAACTAGTTTATCACACTACAGTAGTATGCAGTTATGGGACACGCCACAGAGATTACTGGGCTACAGCTCTCCCAAAGGTGTATTTCACATTGGATAGCCTCAGCAGGCTTGTCATAGTAGGGCTATGGGGAGGGCGGTGTGTGCATGGGCCAGAACCCATTCATCTAGGGGTTGACACACCACATGTGGGCACACACTGGGTCATATGTCACAGGTACATGTATACAGCTACTACATGACTGCTTCCTTGTACAGTCATGTTGCACAGCTGGCATGTGTACCACATAGTCTGTAATGCTGACATATACTGGTGGCTATTATCTGCAGTGGGTGACATCTTCACCTCATGTGTTTGGGGCCCTTTGGCTGTGTGCTGGGTGGGACAAGGCTGGATGGCTCTTTGTCACAGTCACCCTCTTCCACACATCTATGTCCCTCTGCCTTTGGCTTATTATAGAGTATTGTCCTTGCATATATGTCTGTATTCCTATCCACTGTGTGTGCAAGGCAGGAGTGGTACATACTGACATGTGTCTGCACTAAGAACTGCAACTGCCAAATATGTGTGGTCCACTGATGTTTGCAGACATGGCCTTCATGTGTTTAAGTGTGTGAGCATGCCCAGTATGACCTTTCAGTATGTTGTCGATTGATATTGCCTTCATTTCTCTAAGTGTGTGAGCATGCCCAATATGGCCGTCTGTATTGCATGTGTGGATCAAGGCTAGGTAGTTTGTACTGCGGTGCTGACCTTTGTGTTGTACACTGACAGGTAGATGATATGTCTGCATGGTATCCATCGATCAGTTGGCATTGACTGTTAATACATTTCTGTATAGTAGGGGGGGACACCTGACTGTTTCTACAGTTCTACACAGGTTTGGGGAGGCCACACCTGACTGTTACGATATTTGTATGCAGGATGGGGGGTACACCTGACTATTTCTACATTTCTACACAGGTTTGGGGGGGCACACCTGACTGTTACTATATTTCTATGTCAAATGGGGGGAGAGCACACCTGACTAGTTCTACATTTCTATACAGGAGTGGGGGGGGCACACCTGAATGTTACTATAAGTCTACGTAGGATGGGGGGGCCACACATGACACTTGTACAGATTTGCTAGGACTGTACTGGTATGTCGGGTACTCCATTTCAGTCTGTAGTCTTACCTATCATGCTTGTTAGAGGCATACCAGTGTACTATAGATGTTAGCTTTTAATTACCTACATATTAGTTTCTGACTTCCTAGCCTTCAGAACTGACATCCAACTGCCTGGCCTGCTGTAGTCTGTCTGTGTAGGCCTGGGGGGAGGTTACCCATAGGCCTCATTCAGAGGCCATAATACAGCATTTGTTTGTGTTTGTCTACACGTCCTGCTGGCTGTGATTGTTGTTGGGTATGTGACCCCCCCACCCAACTGGCATGTGGGAGTCACTTACCTTGTGGGTGACCCAGTATTGAGGGTGGTGCTGCAAAGCTGCCTATGTCGGATGCACATAATACACTCCCTATACATGGTTGAGCACAGGTAGTGTCATGTTTGGCATCTCTTTTACTGTATGTGCAAGTCAGAGAGAGGTGTCATTCCTTGGGTCCCTGCTGTGTCAGTGCATGTGCTATGCATTGCCTCTTTGCCAAGGCCAGAGCATACTGGACATGCCTCCTTCTGCCTATTGGGGCAGGCTCAGGTTGTTCCTCCTCTGAGTCACTCTGTGCCTGTGTAGGCCTTGGCAATGGTAGGGGGCTGTGTGGCCCTGCTCCATGCTGTTTCTGCTGCAGCTGTTTCTGCAGGATCATATTGTGTAGCATGGCACATACGAGGACAATTTGGCCACATGTAGTTGGTGACTACTACAAGGCTCCACCAGATGTGTCCAAGCACCGGAACCGTGACTTGAGCATCCCAAACACACGCTCTATTATGATTCTTGTTTGTGAGTGTGCCTCATTATGGAGTTCTTGTTCGGGTGTGTGTGAATTTTATGTGATCTTTTACTCTCTCTCCCCCCTCCAACGAGTGGTCCTAAGGTGTCACCAAGCCTTCCACAAGTTTCCCTAATTGCTACCTGTGTTTCCCTGACTCTACTTCAGGCCCAAGCACTCTGGAAAACCACCTTCTGCCAAACATCTGCAGTCTGTTTCTTTCCTTAGTGGAATTTATCTAAGTTTACCTAATTGCTACCTGTGTTTCCCTGACTTTACTTCAGGCCCAAACTCTCTGGAAAACCACCTTCTGCCAAACATCTGCAGTCTGTTTCCTTCCTTAGTGGAATTTATCTAAGTTTACCTAATTGCTACCTGTGTTTCCCTGATTCTACTTCAGGCTCAAACTCTCTGGAAAATCACCTTCTGCCAAACATCTGCAGTCTGTTTCCTTCCTTAGTGGAATTTATCTAAGTATGTACTGCTCACCTGAAGATTATATTTGCTGCTTATAATCTCTGGCCTACCCCTGTGTTGGCTGCAGCCCACCTGCTGACTGCTCCCTCTCATCTACCTCTTCCTCCAAATCTTACCTGAACATCCCTCAGTCTTCTTCCCCCCCTCTCTGCCCTACTCCTCTCCACTGTTAACCCAGTGGCGGATTTAGGCATGGGCGCAGGGGCGCGCGCCGGCCCCTTTTTAAACTTGCTTGTTTTTTTGTTTTTTTTTTTAAATAAGTTGCCTCTTTAATCCTGTCACCAAACTCACGCCAGCCCCTTTTAAACTTGTTTTTTTTTAAGTAAGCTACCTCTTTAATCCCGTCACCAAATGCACCTATACAGAGATGCGATTGAAGGTTGCAGTCAGATGATTTTGTTTTTTTTATAACAATCCACCTCCAACTGCATCTCCGTTGTAATTTAGGCGGGTTGGAGAGAGCTGTGATAGCGTTCGGGTCAAGGTTTAGTAACTGTCTGCCAGACAGAAGACAATTTAATTTTAAAATAAAAATGACAGTTGGAAAAACTACTTTGAAAGTGCTGTCGAGTGTGAGCCAGTGATCCACATCGAGGTAATTTCATTTTTTTATTTTACTGGTCTAATTTCCAAGGTGCCAAGCTGCACGTTTGCGAGTGTGCCATGTTTGCCGCACTAACTACAACCGTATAAATTATGCAGAGTCTTTGAATAATTGTTCTGGTTTAAAATGCAATAATATATTTTTTATTATCATTGTGTAAAAAACAAGTTTAAGTAAAAAAGATGTTTTATTCTGTGGCTGACATTTTGAGTAAATGGTTTATTGTGTTATATAGTGTCTGTTGTAATAAATGGCATTTTTCTCATCAGGCCACAACAGAAAATATGTAATACCTTACTTTTCTATGCAGTCAGTAAAACAAAATAAACAGATAAATTATTGCCTGTACAGAATCAAAATTTGTCAGGAGTCATAGATGGATTACAATGGGAAAGAAATCTGTGTCATGAGCTAAAGAGTAGACAAAAACACCTTAAAACTGGTGGTTTGTATAGCTTCATGGAATATAATGATTGACTGTAATTATATTTCTTTTGTCTTATTGAAGGCGCCTGAATAGAATGTAAAATTATTGTTTTGTTATGCCCTTTGTATGAAAAACAAACAATATGTTGTTGATTTCTTTCTTCATTACTTCCATTGTTCAAGGTAGTTTGCCTAAAGTTAAATTATAGAAGGAAAAGTGTCTCCTTAACCTTGAACTGCATATTCCATGTTGAATATTTAAAATGTATTCAGTGTATGATATATCACAGTTAGTTACACTGTACAGCCACCATAATGAAAGGCTTGTGTTTAAAAAAATGATAGGTAATGTGTGTGTATAGAGTTAAAGAAAATTGATTTGGCCTGCTGTAGCATATTAAAACTGTAATAAAAGTTAATAAATAGTTGAGAGTGCAAAGTACAGCAGAATATAATTTCCAGTGATTTCAGTGCTCTAATGATGCGTCTCTGTGATCATCTGTCTCTAGTGCATACTGTTTCACTACACAGACAGACAGACTTCAAGCAGTGCTTTAGTGAGAATATATTAACTTTTGACTGTACAGGTGAAGGTCAGTTTCACAGGTTAATTGTATGTTGCTTACATTAATATATACTTAAATGATTGACAGTATGAATATAAACAAAGTTTTATAGTCTCCAGTTTTGGCTGACGTCTAACAGTGGGGGTTGGGTTAGGGCAACAACTGTAAAGAGAAGTGAACTGCTTATATCTCAAACTGAACTCAAAGCTCTTCTCTTTAAGGATCAGTTTGTTTTCTTTGTTCTGCTCAACATTTCATTCTCTGCATCCATAAAACTAGTGCTGATTTTGTCAAGCTGTTTGCACTTTATTTATTTATTTATTTATTATTTTTTTATTTATTTAAATTTGTTGACCGGGAGTGTCCGACTGGACGTGGGTCCATTTTCAGCGGAGGCCCAGGGAGAAAAGCTCCACAGTAAAATAAACAGACAGTAGTTACATTGGATTACATAGCGATTAACAATTTAACATAGAAATTACTTACAACATATTTACAGATAAAGAACATAGTACATCAGTAGACAACTAGAATCTTTATCTGTAAAGTACATAACAGGCATTAACAAATGTAACAATGAGAAGTTCCTGCTGTATAATAAGTACTAGGCTTATGAGCATCTGAGCTTGCTATAATCAAGGTAGTTGGTGGAGGTGAAAGAAAGGTAATAGTTGGATGGGGTGGATGATATTAGAGTGGGAGTTGCAAGGGCATAGCCAGCATGTTTTTAGGTGCGCTTTTAATAAAGTTTTGAAGTTGGTGCATGATGGTACGGAGGTAATTGTGGGTGGGAGTGAGTTCCATAATTTGGCTATGGCAAGAGAATAGTGCTTCACCAGCAGAGTTATTGGCTTTAGTGATCTGCAAGTGATTTTTGTTGCTGGATCTTAGTGGTCTGGTGGTGCGATAGGGTTGGAGTAGATTCTGGAGGGATGGGACATTTAGTGGATGGTTTACTAGTTTGTGGGCGAGTGAGAGTTGATACCACTGAAGGAGGTGAGGGAGTTCAAGCCAGCCCAGTTCAGCAAGTGAGAGACAGTGGTGACTACGGTAGGATGCCCCTGTGGCTTAATTTGGCGATTTTGTTGTAGCAGGTCTCTAGCTTGTTTAGATCACATTGCCTTAGGTTGGTATATACTGGAGAGGCATAAAGTAGGGTGGAGATAAGGTGGGAATTTGCTATTGAAATCTTTGCTGCTTTGGTGAGAAATTGTTTATTTCTGTATAACGCTCCTAGTTTTTGTGGACTTTTATGGTCATGGATACGTGAATGTCAAATTTTAGTTTATTGTCTATTTCCACTCCTAGCAATTTGGTGTGTTCAGTTGGGTATATAGTGGTGTTGTCTTTTGCTGTGATGTTAGTGAGAGTTGTTTTGAGTATGTTTGGTGGGTTGGAAGATGAGTAGTTTAGTTTTGTTTGGGTTGAGTATTAATTGGGCATCGGATAACCATGTTTCAACAGAGGAAAAGGCTTCCTGTGTGACTTCTTGCAGTTTGGGTAGGGACTGGGCTGAGCAGATGATGGTTGAGTCATCTGCGTATTGGATGAGTGTGCCATGTTTGGTGGCAGAGGCTAGATTATTGGTGTAAACAGAGAAAAGTAGGGGTCCAAGGATGGATCCTTGGGGAACCCCTATGGAGACAGGTAGTTGGGGAGATATGTCATTCTGCCATACAACGGATTGTTGGCGGTCAGACAGGTAACTCTGAAACCAGTTGGTGACTGATTGTGAGAAGGATAGGTTATTGAGGACAGAGATAAGTTGTTTGTGTGGGACCATGTCAAATGCTTTAGATAGGTCTAGGAAAGTAGCAGAGGAGAGATGGCCATTGTTTTTATGCTGAAGGATAGTGCTAGTAAAGGAGAGTAAGGCAGTGGTGGTGCTATGGTTTGGTCGGAAACCATGCTGAGTACTGGAAAGGAGGTTGTTAGTAAGGAGGTAGTGTGAGACCTGAGAGTGTATGCATCTCTCTAGTATTTTGGAGAGTGGAGAGAGAATAGCTATGGGCGGTAATTGGTTAGTTCTGCAGAGGATCCGCCTTTGTGGAGGGGAATTATATGTGAGACTTTCCACAATGTGGGAACGTAACTTTCTGACAGAGATCGGTTAATCAAGATGGATAATGGGTAGGCCAGAGCATCAGCTGTGATTTGTAGGTATTCACTTTGGAGGTTGTTTGCTGCTAATTTGGTGGGTTTAAGTTTAGTTAAGAGTTTTTTATGTTGGAGGTAGGTACAGGAGAAAAAGAGAAGGCAGTGTGGAGATTACTAGTTGAAGGTGTGGGTTGGAGGGGAGGGGGGGGTTGTGTTGTTTAGCTAGTGATAGTATGGTTTGGGTGAAGTGTGTGTTGAATGCACTTTGCTGTTTTAATCACGTTTCTTGGTCTGTCAGGTTAACTATTCACTATTTATGTCTCTGATTTCAAATAACTTTTGAGTTTTGAGATTGTTGCTAGTTCTTTGAATCTTGGGAGAGATCCCAAGTGTTTTATCATTTCAGCTTTTAAATGCTGCCCATTGTCTTCTGGAATACCAGAATGACTTTGTTAGGACTTTGGTTTGCATAGTTGCCTTTAATTTTACTCTTTTGTATAATTTTTAGTTCAGGGGAATGAAATGTCACTAATGTATTTTTAGCATATTGTAGGTTACTAGCACAGAAGACTTCAGTCTTTACTTTGTGATGTCATGGTGATGTCATTGATTTTTTTTTTACTATAGTTTCATACATAAAGCACATTAAGTATGGCAAAATAGTTATAGGGGTAAAGTGTGATGACAGAAAACTGCACAGTGGAGAGAGGGCTGTATGTCATGTGTTGGAAATGGTACACATACTTCCCTAAGTGGTACCATCTACCAATATCTAAATGTCAACTACAAATGGCAAACATTTCAGCGTGGTTGTCTGTTACCAATGCAATGTAAGTTTCTGCCTCTGGCACATTTGTCTCATTTTTGTTTGCTTTCTCGCTGCTGTTTTCTTCTCGCTTTCCCACATTCTCGATTCCTAGTGTTTATTTAATGTAGTAGAGCTTTAATAGTTATATTTTACAATGCAACATCATTTAGGCAGTTTTATTTGAATGCCTCTGTGTTGTTCAACCAAGAAGAAGGGATACTGCACGTTTCTATACATAACCTGCATTCAGTGTAGAAAGCTGGTTGCTTTAAAAATATAATGGTCTCTTGAAAAGGCTCTGATGTGATGTCAAAATTAAATAAATTCATATTTAAATAGTGATAGCAATCCTATATCATACCCATATGGTGTGGCAAAATGGGCCTATTACAATGCTGTTTTTGATGCTTTATTGTATTTTATTTGCTAATTGGTAAAAGATGCTGGTCCCGAGACCCTTTTTAGTCACAAAAGTAGTTATATTAGTTTATAAAAAGTCATGTCTTGCAAATAGAGGAAATACAAATTAAATGTGACCAGTGCATAGCTAATACTGGACGCTAACATAGGTTGATAGTAAAATATATAAAATTGCACATAAACATAATATTATACAGTCTTATTAATATGCACCTGAGTCCGAAGTTAACATTATTAATATACATCAGCAGTAGGGGATTATATAGCAAGTAGTATGAAACTGTTGTAGAGTTGAAATTCCTCCCCCTACCCAGCTCTACTTAGTCTTCCAGCTGTCATCCCTGTTACTGTGACTACCCACCTCCTAGATCCCCAGCTGCTTCTGCCAGGTAGTCCCAGAGCTAACCCTAGATTTTGGTGGGCCTCCCAAAGTTTTGTGGAGTCAGGCTTTCACTGAACATTTGTAATGCATGGGGAATGTATCCCATAGGGAAACATGGGAAATAAGGCAGGATCCATCAGGCATGTCAGTTTATCAACAGACCCTAAACCTATTGCTTGTCCCAGAGAGTCTGGGACAACTCTTACTTTGAGAACGTGATGTGAGCTATCCCATATGATAACTTTGAAGCCTGGGTAGTTATACCGAAGAGGGTATTATTATCTACTCTAGAATATGTCTCGCCACTCTTCACTGACATACCCTTCTCCACCTACAGCTGACTGCATGTTGTCCCATAAAAATATCTGTAGCTCTCTTGTACAAGCTCTCAAACATGAGCACTGCCATGTCTCACTCCCCAAAGCTAAACTTCTCCCAGTTACTTGGGAGGAATCTAGCTTGCTATTCCCTAACCTGTAAAAGTCCACCCTCAACTCTTAAATATGAAACCATTCCATCTCTAGCTCACTAACTATGCAAACACAAATGCCACTACAGTCATTTAGAATGTTGCACCACATCCTGCTCACCTTGTGATCTAATAGTTTGGAATTCACTGCCGGTTGTTGTTAGAAACTTATCCTCAAATCGAAGTCTAACCTTGGCAGATTCTGTTTTAATGAGCTGAAGTGCAGCTGTTCTTACTGCTCACTTAGAATAAGATTGCTATTGATATCAGTTGTTGCTTGACTCTGCCTTTACTTATATTACACCATTGGGACTGGTTTACATTTACAAGCCTGCAACTAATGTTATATACTTATTTACTAGTTATACTTCTACTTGTCTGCTACTGGCAGCACTGTGTATTAGCTTATTTTGCATTATAACCAATCATGAAAAATGACCTTGGGTCCAGTCCACTCATAATATTTGAACAAATAAATTATAAAATAAAACAGCACAGTTTTGCTTAACTTAATATGAACTTGCAGTGTTTCACTATTCCACTACAATGTCTCTTCAAGATGTCAGGTTGCAGGATGTGTTATAAATAATTATGGCTTTATGGTTAAAGTAACTGATAAATAATGCTTTAAAGGCCTGAGTTTGATAACCCAAATGTAAACCAAGTTACTTAATCACAATAATGTCCCTGTGTTTTCTTATGTAAGAACAATTTGCCCCGTCTGGGTCTTAGCCAGTTATATAAATAAATGCAACCATGTCTGCGCTGTCTTATTCCAATCTTGAGTGAGCTACAACAGAGCTTAAAGCACCTCATGTTGCAGAAAAGTTGACAGGCGGCAAACTCACTTAAGTATGCAAAACTGGATAAACCTGGAGAGGTCTAGAAACAGAAAAAGGAGGAAAACAAATTAATTTCTGCTCTTAAAACTATGCTGTGTCAATTCCCTTCATATTAACCAGTACTGCCATAATGCTTCATTTACCACCTTTATTTTGAAATTGTTCTAACTTAAGCATCATGCAAGTTACTGATATATAATATGATAAGCACAGTGCAACACTCCCTCTTTTTAATTTAAATATGTAATTGTCAGTGTTCTACATCAATTGATTCTTCTAATATGAAGCTATGATGACTTAAGGACTGCATTAATTGGTGGAAAGCTCCAGTGTCTCACACCTTGCAACACATTTGCCTTCTTTTATTTAAAGTTATAATGTTCCTCCTATCCCTCACACTCACTGCTTTCTAATTTAATACTCTAGTTGCACTCCCTCTTAGATGTACAGCCTTCTTGGTACCATGGCAAAGAATACAATTCTTGTTATTGACAGTGAGCACTTAACTGCAATTATTACTCAACCTCTTTAAGCTGATGTAAAGATACCAATCCTTCTGTATACATCAGTAAAAGTATTGTAGACAAACCATTCGCAACTGCTATATAGTTTATATATGCAAGCAAAGGACAAAAGAAGGAAACCAGAGATGTTTTAATGAACTTATATGCCAGTCAAATACCTTCATGTTCTCACTTAATATTGTTCCGAGGAGAAATGCACTTAAAATTTTTTTACATTTTGGCACTGGGTTGTACATGCAATATGATGAGTAATAATTCCAGTACACTACATTTTCTTCAAGATTTCCTCATTTTTTTACTGTTTTACAGTTGCAGAATCAGAACAGTAAAGCTGAAAAGTAACAGAATCTGTTTTTGTTTTTCACTCAGCTTGAGCTTCATTCCTTTACTCACCATCTTGATTCTTTCCTGGCCACCATACTGATGCAGTCATTCCCCCTTGAGGAAAGCCCTAAGGCTCATTCATTCCTTGGAGGTGAGGTGTGAGTGCACCAGGAGCAGGCATGTCATCCATGCACTGCATTCATTCCCCCTTGCTGAAAGCCCTAAGGCTCATTCATTCCTTGGAGGTGAGGTGTGAGTGCACCAGGAGCAGGCATGTCATCCATGCACTGCATTCATTTCCCCTTGCTGAAAGCCCTAAGGCTCATTCATTCCCTGGAGGTGAGGTGTGAGTGGACCAGGAGCAGGCATGTCATCCATGCACTGCATTCATTTCCCCTTTCTGAAAGCCCTAAGGCTCATTCATTCCTTGGAGGTGAGGTGTGAGTGGACCAGGAGCAGGCATGTCATCCATGCACTGCATTCATTTCCCTTGCTGAAAGCCCTAAGGCTCATTCATTCCTTGGAGGTGAGGTGTGAGTGGACCAGGAGCAGGCATGTCATCCATGCACTGCATTCATTTCCCCTTGCTGAAAGCCCTAAGGCTCATTCATTCCTTGGATGTGAGGTGTGAGTGGACCAGGAGCAGGCATGTCATCCATGCACTGCATTCATTTCCCCTTGCTGAAAGCCCTAAGGCTCATTCATTCCTTGGAGGTGAGGTGTGAGTGGACCAGGAGCAGGCATGTCATCCATGCACTGCATTCATTTCCCCTTGCTGAAAGCCCTAAGGCTCATTCATTCCCTGGAGGTGAGGTGTGAGTGGACCAGGAGCAGGCATGTCATCCATGCACTGCATTCATTTCCCCTTGCTGAAAGCCCTAAGGCTCATTCATTCCTTGGAGGTGAGGTGTGAGTGGACCAGGAGCAGGCATGTCATCCATGCACTGCATTCATTTCCCCTTGCTGAAAGCCCTAAGGCTCATTCATTCCTTGGAGGTGAGGTGTGAGTGGACCAGGAGCAGGCATGTCATCCATGCACTGCATTCATTCCCCCTTGCTGAAAGCCCTAAGGCTCATTCATTCCTTGGAGGTGAGGTGTGAGTGGACCAGAAGCAGGCATGTCATCCATGCACTGGCAAATGGTTTTATTTTTTGATCCTCTGACCACAGCTCTTGCCTGGCAACTTGATCACTGTTTGGCTTGCAATGGGCATTGCCAAGGATATGTCACTTGCTTCAAATGGTGATGTAATGCCTCAGGGCTGCCCCCCTTTGAAGCCAATTCTCCCATGTGGTCCACAGTTATCACCAAGGAATGTAATGTGGGGCTGTGCACCATGGCCATACACTACATGTATCACCCTGTAGAGAGCTAAGCTGGCTAAATCGTCACCCCTTCCATGCATTAGTTGCAAAAAGCACCTAAGCTGCTAACTGAACTCAATTGCCTGGGCTGTAGCCAGGGCTTTTTTCTTGTATGCCATTACATCTGGCTGGTTTTATGATCTTGAATTTACAGAAGTACTCCATTTTAAGACTTGTTTTATTTAGCATATATCATGGACAGAAATATTTTGACATTAATATAGTTTTTGTACCTATCTTCTAAGTATTAACATGCTGTCATAGCTTCTTAAAGTAATCTTTTCACAACCACTACACCCAATATCCAACTTTCCCGCTTCCATCCCTGTAGTCAACTAACCAGACTGCGCCCCCTCCTTTGCAAATTCCTGGATCCGCCACTGGTTAACCTTACCTCCTTTCTGAACTACTCTTTTCTCCATACCCATTTCTCCTCTAATCTGACTGCTCCCTCTCCACTGTTAATCATACCTCCTTTCTGAACTACTCTTTTGTCTTTACTGATTCCTCCTTTAATCTGCTTGTTTTCCTGTCTACCACAGTAAGATATTCTAATAACTCCCTATACCTTGTCCTACCCTGCTCTTCCTTACATTTCTAGACTTGTGCCTTGCTTCCTACCTCCTGCTGTCCTAATCTCAGGTCCACTACCTCTGCTTTTAGCTAGAACCCTACACACCTTCCTCTCCCTTTATTTCTCTTTCACTGATTGTTTTTTTTCTCAGACTTTCCTTTTGGGTGTAACATTCTACTGTACGACCCCTACGTCTCCCCCAGCCTAACCTGTAGTTCTCTGATTATATCTGTTCTCCACTACTCTTGCTCATACATTTCCACACCTTTCCCTATTTGCATTTTCTTCCATCCTCCTCGTGTTAACCTCTCCAGCTACACTACCCTTTTTCTTACCTGCCTCTCCCTCCTACCCAAGTATGGGAGCCGCTGAAGGTTTCCCATACTCGTTTGCATTCTTTTAAGCCTTGGCACGAGCTTTTCTCCTTAACGCCATCTTTTACTCTCTCTCCCCCCTCCAACAAGCGGTCCTAAGGTGTTGCCAAGCCTTCCACATGTAAGCCACTATTTATGTTTTTACTGCTGCTCCTTTGCTGTGAAAAGGTTACGATACACTAGAACTATTACTACCGCTTCAGGTTTTACTCTGAATTATTTATGGAAATGTACTGTGAAGGTTATTTTCTCAGCTGTTGTTCTGTGACTGCTCTGTTTGTAAGCGTTCGCTACTGTCGCTAACCATATTCAGCAGAATGTGCTATCTAAAGGCTAAGCATGTATTGTGCTGTCTTATTTATGGTAACGTACTGTGAATGTTTTTTTCTCAGCTGTTATGTGACTGCCCTGTATGAAAGCGTTCGCCACTGTCACTAATTTTATTTTGCTGAATGTGCTATCTAAAGGCTTAGCATCTTTTTCTAGGCTATATCTTTTTGTGTCTACCTTACATTGTTTACTAAACCACTGTCGCTATTGTCCTACTTGTAAATTATTGTACTTGACTTAGGATTTGCAACTGTCCTTCTCTTTTACTTCTTATCTGCCCCTTTTTTGAAAGTTTTATTAATTTCTATTGACCCCCTTTGAGACCGTTGGTCTGCTATACCTTGTCCCTGCTATACCTTGCTGCAAACACTGAAACACTTACGCTAAGCAGGAAAGGTGTATACTGCTGCTAGCCGAACACATAATATTTTCTGACTTAAGCAAGCTGCACACTTAATATTTTTAACTTAAATACACTAATGTACTTAGAAGCCTATTTTCTCTTCTGCCATATGTGTTTTCCCTACATCTAGCGTTTGCCACTGTCGCTAACTAATTTAGTCTGTCTAATCTTTAAGTTACTTTAATTAATGTCCTCTGCTGACCAGATATCATGTATCTGCCTATTTGTAAGCTCTAAATCTCTGTCGCTAATGCTAAGCCAAGTGATGTTAGACCATGGTTTGGTCCCTGTATCATGCCTTTAAGTAGTTGGTTATCTGCCCTTTCCATCTGTTTTATGCTAGGAGCTTAAGGACTCCCCTGTAGACCTTTTTGGTGCGTCTTTTCACCATGCGCTGGTCTGCCTTTTCCTGTCCCTCTCTCATAGTGTTTCTCTTACACTGACCTGTCCTACTATTCTCTAGCTACCACCATTTTATTAACTCGACCAGAGATTATAACTTCAATTAATGCTTTATCTGCCCAATCTGAACTGCATCCTCATTTGTATATTTGAATATATATATATATATATATATATATATATATATATATATATATATATATATATATATATATGATCTCACTGTTTTTCAGTAGAAAATGTTATTTTAGTGGTAGTCTACTTGTTGCTCTGGTACATTACTTTGACTTAATATCTGCTGCCTGTGATTTGACTACCTGCTACCCTAAATGCATTACTGTTACTTAATGGCAAATCATCTGTTGTTTAAGTGAGGAATAACTGATTCTTTGTGACTTGGACTATTTCCTGCAATGTTTTAACCTATTGTGTTAGTTGTATATATTATCTCACTGCTTCTGTTTCCTCACTGCCCCCTCCACACTAATCCCACACCTCTGCCCCCTACCACCACTCATATCCACACTCTCCCTATCCTACCTCACACTCACTTCAGCTGTCCCCCTACTCATTCACTCTTCTGGTCCCTATTCCCATTGCCTCTTGCAACTCACTTGTCTTATTTTTATGTTTTTCAGGTTTACCTAATTTCTACCTGTGTTTCCCTGACTCTACTTCAGGCCCAAACTCGCTGGAAAACCACCTTCTGCCAAACATCTGCAGTCTGTTTCCTTCCTTAGTGGAATTTATCTAAGTATGTACTGCTCACCTGAAGATTATATTTGTTGCCTATAATCTCTGGCCTACCTCTGTGTTGGCTGCAGCCCACCTGCTGACCGCTCCCTCTCATCTACCTCTTCCTCCAACTGTTACCTGAACATCCCTCAGTCTTCCTTCCCCCCTCTCTGCCCTACTCCTCTCCACTGTTAACCTTTCCTCCTTTCTGAACTACTCTTTTCTCCATACCCATTTCTCCTCTAATCTGCCTGCTCCCTCTCCACGGTTAATCATACATCCTTTCTGAACTACTCTTTTCTCTTTACCGATTCCTCCTTTAATCTGCTTGTTTTCCTGTTTACCACAGTAAGATATTCTAATAACTCCCTATGCCTTGTCCTACCCTGCTCTTCCTTACATTTCTAGACTTGTGCCTTGCTTCCTACCTCCTGCTGTCCTAATCTCAAGCCCACTACCTCTGCTTTTAGCTAGAACCCTACACACTTTCCTCTCTCTTTATTTCTCTTTCACTGATTGTTTTTTTCTCAGACTTTCCTTTTGGGTTTACCCCGCTCCGTTCGCTCCCCTACCCTACCCCCATTCCCACCCACACCCTGTATAGTTTCCTTTATACTTAACCATCCCTCCCCTTCCAGCCCAGCCATCCACTAAAATTCCACTTCCTGTTTATTACGACTCCCACAATCCAACATCGAATCACACTTAACATATTCACCTATTTTATATTATTTCTTACACTTCCCTTCTTCCCTCCTTAACCAAACTACTCATCATGCTGCATCTACTTATTTCTGCAACATTACTCACAATCTCTCTATTAATAACTCCTATCACTTCTACCTCTCAAATCCATTATTTTGTTCCCCTACCTCGCACTCACACTACAGCTTTCCTACTTCTTCTTCTTTTTCCATCTCTCCAGACCTATTTAACTCTACTACCACAACTCTGTACAAAAGACACATATTTCAAATTCTCAAACCATCTAATAGGACTAAATCAAGACCTCCCAAATACTATCTACTTTTCACATCAGGTGCTTTTCTCTGTAAACAATTACTCTTCTCAGCGGACATCCACCCCAACCCTGGCCCCTCTTCACCTTACCCCTCCCTCTCACCCCTTTATCTACCTTAACTACTTCCTCCTCACAACCCTCTTCCAACAACCAACCAGCTATACAACCTCAGTCCAATTACTCAATACCTTAACACTTAACCTTTTATTCAATAAACATTCAAAGCCTAGCAAATAAAATTACTGAAGTACACTCTTGGATAGCTTACAACACCCACACATCCTATCCTTATTAGAAACATGGCTCAAGCCTCATACCTCAAACAGTGAAATACTCCCCCCTGGTTACAACATCTACCATTCTGATAGAACGTCAAAGAAAGGAGGTGGTGTAGCCATCCTCTACTCTAACAGCCTTAACCTTTCACCTTACCCCACACCTATTCCTAACTTCCACCCTGCTAAACTCCTCATTCTAAACCTTCATCTGAATCCTCACAAAAAACTTGCTATCACTTCCATCTATATTCCTCCTGATAACAATGTACCCATTCTCGAAAACATATTATCCTGGTTCTATCTCAACATACCTTATGAAACACTCATTCTTGGTGATGTCAATATAGACTGGTCAAAACTTTCTACTGACGCTCCCTTACTCAGTATTCACCTTCATGGTTTCCACCAACTCATTTCTACTCCCACTCATTTCCACAAAAACTCTACTTCCAGCTCTACAATAGACTGGATTCTTACCAACTCCCCTCAACATTATCACCAGCCCAAAACCCTACCAGACTCCTTTAGTGACCATCTCCCTACCTCTATCCTAAGATATGACCCACATACTCCTAAAGCCCACTTCTTTACAGATTGTCAGAAACTATCCTCATTTAACCCTTCACAGTTTAATTCACTTCAGCAAAACATTGACTGGTCCATCCTTAGGCAACTTCCCCTGGATGATGCCGTTGACACTTTTAATAACATTTTCCTGAATACTCTGGACTCCCTAGCTCCCTCTAGGATGATCAGAGTGAAATCTAATCATGCCCCTTGGCTTTCAAAAGAAACTAAGACCATCACGAAACAAAGAGACAGTGCCTGGAAAGCCTGGATCAAAACTAAACAAACTCCTCATCTTTTCAAATACAGACAACTACGTAATCTTGCCAAAAAGCAGACAATTCTAGACAAAAAAATCATTTTATAGCTCAGGCCAGCATAAACATAGATCTAACCCCCGGAAATTCTGGTCAACACTTAATAGCATCCTTTACCCAGGCTCTCCCTCTAACCCATCCCCCTACCCAAACTTGACTCAGGAGGAAACAGCTACCCTACTTAATTCCCACTTCATTTCCTCCATCCAAAATCTCCTACCCTCTCAACCTAACTCCTACTCATTACCAGACCCATCACCCACCCCAATAACACTTTTTTCTCCTTCCAGCCACTTCCCACTTCTTACATCAAATCTCTACTCCTCAAACTCAAACCCTGCTCTCTCTACTGACAAATTACCTCCCACCTTCCTCAAACTTGCAGCTGACTTTATTGTTTACCCAGTGACTATATCAATTAATAGATCTATGCTAGAATCTACTGTTCCTACTCTTTGGAAATCTTTCTACACTACCCCTCTCCATAAAGGAGGCAACTCCACTGACCCTACCAACTATTGACCTATTGTCATTCTATTCCCCCCTATCAAAGATACTAGAAAAATGTATCCATACACAGCTTCTAAATCACCTTCTCAATCACAACTTACTCACCTCTACTCAACATGGTTTCTGCCCCTATCACAGCACTACTACTGCTCTACTCTCCTTCATCCATACCATTGCAGAATCCCTGGACAATAATAAACCTACCTCCTGTCTCTTTCTAGACCTCTCCAAAGATTTTGATACAGTATCCCATCCTTTACTTCTATCTAAACTTGCAAACTTTCACCTATCCTCCTCCACCCTCAGCTGGTTTGCTAGCTATCTATCTGGACGCCAACAGTCAATCAAATGGCTCTCCTCCTATTCTCCTTTCCTGCCTATCTCTACTGGTGTTCCACAAGGTTCCATCTTTTATTCAACATCTTCACCAATGACCTTTTCACCTCTTGCAATCAGTCATCTCTCATACAATACGCTGATGACTCCACTATTATTTCTACAGCCGACAACATCTCTGACCTACACACTCTAACCCAAAAAGCTCTACTTTCCACCGAACAATGGCTTTCAAAAAACTTACTAATCCTCAATCCCAAAAAAAACAAACTCTTGCTCTTCCTCCCCCATTCTCTTGCTCAACATAGATCATCCTTTGTCATTAAGTCTTGTAATAATACAGTCATCCAACCTAACACCCACACTAAACTCTTAGGGGTCATCATTGATGATGAACTAAAATTCAATCAACACATACAGCAATGCATAAAGAAAACCCATCAGAAACTAGGTCTCCTATATCGGAACAGAAAATACCTCACTCCTGAGGCTAGACTCACCCTTGGACAAGCACTTCTCCTCCCCTCTCTCCTCTATGCCGCCTCAGTTCTCACAAATATTCAAACTACTACCCTGAACAAACTTCAGCAAACCTACCACAAAATAGCCAGATTCATCACTAACTCCCCAAATAACACGCACCACTGTATTGCCTTAAAGTCTCTACAATGGCTGGAGCTCCCACAACTACTACATCTCTACCAATTTCACATGTGTGCTCTTTAAACCCTCCTGCTGTCCATCTCTATCTCTCCTTGTTTCTATCTATACCCCTTCTCGATCTCTCCGCACCTCAAATCAGCAATTGCTCGATATCTACCACCCTAATAGGTCTGTAGGTAAGCAACTCTACAAACACTCTGTGGCCCAAGCTTGGAATAAACTTCCCCTGGATATACGCTCTATCTCTCACACTCCACTATTTAAAAAAGAACTGCAGACACATTTATTCAACTCCAGAACCTGTCCCTGCTATGACCCTACTTAGCTCTCCCCTCCCCCCACACTCACATCACTCTCAGTAGATCCTACTGACATTCTTGACTCTTCCCCCATTGTTCAGCAACAAAGAATTTAATTTTGTCAAAAAAAAATGTAATTTATTTTCTCTTTTTTAATTATAATCTTCACATGTAGTTGTTTATTTCTATTGCTTACTATTATTGTTTGTAATACTTGTTTTTCTTGTACTCTAATTATATATTGTATTTTCTGGAGCTTTTCTCCTCAGGTCTCCACTGAAAATGGGACAAAATCCCATTTGGATTAACCCGGTTAACAAATGTCAATAAATAAATAAATAAAAATTTCTGATGGGTGTCATCAGCCATGGCTCCAGTCTGTATCCAGCATCTCCCACTAGGTGACCATGTGGGATGACCCCATTGACAAATTTCTGGTACAGCTGCATCAGATGCCAGATGTGGGAATCATGATAGCTTCCAGGGCAGCCAGCACACACATTCATTATTATGCCCTGAGCATCGCACACAACCTGGCAGTTGATGGAGGGGTAGCCCTTGTGGTTGATGTAGACCCTACCCCCCTCACCAGGTGATGCTTTGATGCATATATGCGTGCAGTCTATTGCACCCACTACCTCAGGGTATTCTGCTATTTGGTGGAAGAGACGCATATTGCTGACCAACGTCTCACGGGTGTTGGGGATATATACGTGCTCACCGACATGTGCTGACATGGCATCCAGGAAATAGTGGAGTACCCTAGATGCTGATGCCTGTGAAATCCCCATCATATCCCCAGTTGGCCTTTGGAAGGTACCTGTAGCTAGTATTCTTAGGCCTACACATACCTTGGTATCCACTGGGATGGGTTCCCCTCTGTTAGTTCTGTGTGTGAGGCGTGGCTGGCACAGCTCAACAATTTTGCTGTAGGATGTCCCTGTCCACCCTATAGTGCTCCACTATCTCCAGCTCATGTAGCCCTTGGTAGGTTACCCTGGGTCTGCACACTCTTCTCTGTCTCCTCACTGTGGGTTGGTTGGCAGCATTCACATCGTCACCACCCTCAGCCTCTTGCACATGCTGGTTTATGATAGCAAAAGCAGCCCCTAACATTTTTTGTTTTGCTTTAGTTTTGTAAAATTTCCCCATTTGTATACACCGGTGGTGCAGAGTTTTGGGGAAAAAACAAGGGGGAAAGGTGTTTGTATAGTTTATAGTGGTGTGCTGGGCTAGGCTGGTCTGCTGCCTGTGTAATTGGCTGATTCTGATACATTTCACCTGCCAGCTAAGCTAGTTCTCCTTGATTACCTTCCTACTGCTGTTTTTCCTTCCCATTGCCTTCCTGTTTAAGTCTAGGGGCACATTGTGCAGAGTGCTCAAATGTGCACAGAGCTGCTATTTCCTGGTTTACTTTTTTTTTCTTTAAAACCCGGTGTGCGGCACGCACACCTGCTTAGGCTTTATAAAGAGTGATAGGCAGGTTTAGACATACCCCCTAGCTTAGCTATGCTAAGCTAGGCGCAATCCAGAGCCACAGAGCTCCAATCCACTTACAGTATGCCTGACACCCTCCCCCCATGATGTTACCTATATCCTAGTCTTGCACTCAGCTATTCATACTCTTACACTGGTAGGATCTGCCTCACATGCTGGGGAAACCTGGGATTCACTATCCTTCCCCACATTTGCATAGGATTGCCTGCTAATTTATAGTTACATGTCTCACACTGAGCCTCCCCTCTTGGCAACCATTACTCACTGGCCAGGTTGTCTTCTGCCTGCCATTGACATGCATGGCAGAATACTGATTTTAGTTTGAATGCTTATTTTAGGTTTATTTTATTATTTTCCCCCGATCCCATTTGCGCGCCACTGCCCTATGCTTAAACAGCCGAGATCGGTGAAAAAAAAATAAAAGTTATTTTTTTTCATTTTTTTTTTTTTATTGTTTACAATGCAAATGGCCTTATACTTGACCATTGGCATGCTTTTTCAATGATATGCAGCCTTTATTTGGAGCTGTCAGAGCTCCATTTCGGATTTTGCAGAAATGTACTCGGTTACTCACCGAGTACATTTCTGCAGATAGCATTAGTCTTGCACAGACTATTGCAAGCTTCCTGGGTTGCAAAATCACCTCATTTGCATGAATTTTTCCTGCAAATGAGGTGATTTGCATACCAGGGCTTCGTCCATGCATGATTAGTGCAGGAGCTCTCGTGCATGCCCCTGCAGGCTGTTCCTGGATCGCACGGCAGACATATTGCCTGCTAGAGCTCCTGCACTAATCATGCATGCCATGCAGGGCATAGAGAATCCGGGGGAGTAACTATTAAGTTTGTAATATTTTGTAAACAACTTACAATACCTCACCAACCACTCAAGTTACTCACATAATATCAGCAACATTTTGTTCACCTAGCTGAGAGCTTTCATATGAGGGTAAGCAGTTCTATCTGTGCTACTTGGTTGCTGAGATATTTAGAAAAATATATGACATAAATGAAAATATAAATAAATATTATATGAACAGCAATTAATTTGTCTTTACCTACACTTGACAGAGGTCAGATATAAGTACAGTTCTGTTTGCCACTGTGTAAGCTTTAAGATGAAATGTGTTAATAGTTTGTATGTAGCATGGTTTTGGATTTATTAATGCAAATATGAACAAGCAATATTTGACACCTAGAAGCATAGTAGGATGTTACTGTAGAAACACCTAGAGGCATCACACAACTATAATGAATTAAGAGCCTAAATACTCAAACAACTAAGGGATTTGATAGTATTAGTAACATCAGTATTAAGACACTTAGATATTCTGTCTTGAAGCCATTTAAATTCTTATTTAAAAACAGCTTTCATATTGGAAAAATACCTGATGACTGGAAAATAGCAACTATTAGACCTATGTTATAATACAGATACTTGCCATAATGTTAAGAACAATAGACATACTAGTCTCCTGAAATTAATGAAAATATTAATCTTACATTGATTCTATAACTGTAGAATAATTTTTAAATACCTGCTTCCCTGATGGTAAAAGTTTTAATTTCTTATCATCAGCTGATAAGCCTGTATGACTAATCAATGTGTCATACTCCCAATAGTTATTTTTAATATGCAGTCTGATGCGCCTTACTAATTTATATATTCAGAAGCATAGTTAGGTCAGACCAACGGGGTCAACTACCCCAGATGCAAAGAGTTACAGGGTGTGGTCAGCAAATCCCTATCGTTCTTTAATGCATATTGGCTTTTAAAAGTGAGTATTGCATTCGCAGTCAAACCTAAGTGCTGCAGCATTCTCTGTGTGATCTAAACTTTAGCAACTAGTTTGCTACAAATTTAAAACACAATTTATTTTTTTAACTAACATTTGAGTGCTGTAGTGGTCCATACAGAGTATAAACTATACCAACCTGCTTGCTACATAGTAGCTACAGCTTGCTACTATTTTAAAGTAAAAAAAAAGAAAAACAATTTTAACTAAAACCTGAGTGCTGTAGTGCTCCATGGAGAGTACAAACTTTAGCAACTGCTTGTAACAGTTTGCCACAATTTAAAAGTAAGAAAAATATTTTTTAAACTAAAACCTGAATGCTGTAATCCTCCATGTGGGGTATAAACTTTAGTAACTGCTTGTTACAAGTTTAAAAGTTAAAAAAATGTCTTTAATCTAAATTTCAGTGCTGTAATGTGCTGTGCAGAATACAAACTGTAGCAACTGCTTGCTACATTAGTAGAAATCAGTTTTCTATAATTTAAAATAAAAAACATTATTAACTAAAATGTGAGGAATGAGGATTATTGGGGCAGGGTGCAGAAATGAGACCTGACTGGCTCCTGCATTTCTGGTATCCTAGATACCACTTCTCAGATTTTTTTCTTCCATTGAATAGCTGGAACAGGATGGAGGAGGTACCTGATTGGCATACCAGTGGAAGGAGCAGTCTTGAAGAGCTGTTTTGGAGGTGGGGAGAGTGGACTGTATATTGACTTGAAGTTCTGAGGGGTATCTCATTTCATAGTTTAAGGTTATTTAAGAAATCAGCAAAGAATGGGAACTTATTCTTTAGTGTGTTAGTCATTAACACATTTTGAGAATTTCTATACCATTAGATTGTATAATAGGCCAATTATTCAAATCAATATCATACTTACCCATTATGAAGTCAGAAGTAAGAGATTTAACTTTATTCATCATTTGGTTCCAAAAAATATTTTTTTTTAAAACTAAATTTTAGAGAAATTAAAAGTATCAATACAATTGTCAGTGAAAGCTATGGGAAACAGTTCAAATTACCAAACTTTTATCTCAAGATGTTTTAAAAATAAAGCTTCTAAATAAACTTAAAGTGTTATTTATATAATAAGAATCAGTGGGTTTATTGCTGTTTATCACAAAATGTTTCTTTAATAACCATTAGAACTTATTCCCTCACATTTAGGTATGCTGTCTAGTTACAGTGTTAGTACTATTCAATCTTATGATTTCATGAAGCCTTTCATTCTAGCTGAATAATTAGAATTTAGCCATAAAGCTACAGTTATAATGACAGATAATAATGTATGCATTTCTATGTCTGGAAAACCCGCTGCACTATTTTTTCCAATATCTCATATGATGTATGAAAGCTAACCTAGTTTTGCATGGGTACCAAAAGAATTTTAAAAGTATACTATTAAATTGTTTAATAAGTTCTTTAAGAGGGAGAAGGGAAGTAGCTTGAATAATATATAGTAGTCTATCTTCCATAGCTATCATCCATTAATATTTTAACAGAGTCCACAATATTATTATAATTAATTGATGCTATTTCTTTGCAGTTGTGTGACAAAGTACCTCCCTAAGTATTTAATTTATTTGACAACCCAATTAAATTAATTGACTTTTTAATGACTCGTTTAATTCATTATTAATTAAAGGAATATTTGTTTTACTGTTATAAAACTAAGCCTTTTTACAGATCCATAAAATATTAATAATTTTATTAAAGATGTTAGAGAAAGGTCAATGTTTCCAATTGTTAATAATATGTTAGCAAACAGTTCAATTTTAGACATGTAAAGATAATTTATTTTAAAGTCTATTATGTCTGAATTTGATCTTAAAAAATCGAAGAGAGTTCAACCACTGAACCAAATAAAGAAGACAAGGGGTATCTTTGCTTTGTAACTTTGCAAATCTTAACCAAGTGAGAAACAAAATATCCTAATTTAATGAAGGCAAAAGAAATTTGCTAAAGATGATTAATAAGTTGTATTATATTACTTGAAAAGTTGTAATTTTCTACTGCAGAAGATAAATAAAACAAATCCACAGAATCAAATGTTTTGTTGAAAGCTAAACTAAATATTGAAAATACATTTTTGAATTATTAGCATAATCAATTAGTCTAATTATTCCTTTAACACTATCATGTGATTGTTTAATATAAAGCCAATCTGATCTGCAATAATTAATAAGGTGAGAAGATAGTCAATTCTATTAACATAGATAGGCATAAAAATCTTATAATCAATGTTTAAAAGAGAAACAAATCTATAACAAGAACATAAGGGTGAGTCTTTATCTTGTTTTAATATGGTAGAAATAAGTATATACTCCCATGAAGGAGAGTTGTTAGATTCTTTTAAATTCTGTAACAAATTGCACTAAAATAACTAATGCCTCATGGGGTAATATTCTATATAATTCTGGAATAATTCCATCATTACTAGGGACATTATTACATTTCTGTTTTTTTAATTTCTTCTCTTATTTCCATCATTGATTTTTTTTTTCTATTTTATTTATTTTTTCATGAGTTACTTTATTATGCATATTACTTAAAAATACTGTTTCCTTTTACTCATTAATACTATTAGAATTATTATGTTTATTACAACATTCTATGTCCAAAGCTTTTCTTTTACTATCTGGGAAGGTAATCTTTTTAATTTGATATATTATTATATGTTTTTATCTAACAGCCAATCTATGCAAACATTTAGGATTTAAAGAGTAAGATTTAAGTTTAACTTTTTCTAAGCTAATTGAACCTTTATTTTGCAAGATTTCAAAATATTTTGTATTTAATCTTTTCATCTCAGTAGATCTTTGTTACCTTTTTGTATACTAAGTTTTAATTTAACTATTTGAGATTGTAGTTCTAATAAATCTTTATCCCTGTTTCATTTTTTTACTGTACCAACCAGTACTTATAACGATGTTTTTAAAGAATTACAAAGAAATGATTCTGAATCCTCACCATTGCTATTAATTTCCAAAATCTGTTGGATGTCCTTAAGGAACAACTCCTTAAATTATTTTAGTCTTGTTATATATTCAGGAAACACTCCTTAAATTATTTTAGCTTTGTTATATCTGCAGGTAGTTTGTTGCAAGAAAATTTCTTGACTTAGCAATGATTTTATATATAATAGTGTTATGATAATTAAAGGACATGAAACCACTCTAACTTTCATTAACCTGGAAACTAAATCAATTGAAAGGTAGACCTTGTCTATTCTAAATTGAGTCCCAAATCTGTATAAATAGTGAGTGTAAAAGAAGTAATTCAGAATATCATTAATATCCTTAATATTAATTAATTTAATAATATTTAACAAACCTTTAGCTGTGGCAGCGATTCTGTGCATAAGAGAAGCATAAATATATTTTTCATTTACTAAACAATTAAAATATCCAGCCATTTTAAGACTCCCTTTCATATTTGAAGTTACAAGATCTAAATTCTTCTCAGAGAATTTAACAATTCCCAGAGCTCAGTAAACATTAACTAAAATGAATATTCTCTCATGTAATTCAATTACTACCATACTATATAACAGGCTTATACTATCACTGTAGGTATGAATAATTTTAGGTATTAGTACTGAATTTCTCCAAAATATAGCAATACCTCTACTTTTATATTTAAAATTAGAATTAACCAAAATTGTGTAATCTTTTGAATTTAGTCTATCAACATCTTTTAGAATCAAATAAGTTTCCTGTAAACAAACAACTTGAGCTTTAAATAAATTAAGATAGTTAAGCAAACTACCTCTCTTACAGCCACTATTAAAGTAATTAACATTTATTGATAAACACTTTAAATGAGACCGATTATACACATAATATAATGCATAAATAACAATACAATTTGATAACATTTTAATTGAATAAAATTATGAAATATATAAATATATCAGAAAACAATAAAATACAGTCATTGTTAGAGACAGTTCAACATTTGACCTAGATACAAAATTTAAAGCATAAAAATAGTCTTAATTAAATTCTTATCAAGCCAAGCCCCAGCATAGAACTTAAAGTTCCTAGTTTGAAAAGAGGTCCTAGTCAAGATACCTACCAAACCAAATAATTATCACAAGCGCCACTTGTGATTTGTTCTTGAAACCAAACATAAAAAGGCATTTGAATATTTTAATTAGAACACTAGCATAATGGAAAATGCAAGAAAAGAATAATTTGCATATATAAATAAGTTATTTTAAAAATAACATACACATATATTATATATAAAATGTTAATGAAATTATATATATGCAGTGTGAAATGTCATTTCCTAAATATTTTCAAAAATTAATTTGTATATTTTTATAAAACAGATTAAAATTAATAATTCAAACTCAGTACCAGTCTATACAATGCTGTTGCAAATTAATTTTGATAATATGTATGTGTCTTAACTAATCATAATACTGACATCTAAGTCAATTTATGACATAACCCATTAATTATGGAAAATATTCACGTATAAATAGGTTATACTGAATTAGCATTACAGGTGTTACTATTATTCTCTTTCACTCCCGCTCCTCCTAATAAAAACTATTTTATATGTGAAGTACTTAAAACAAATGAACCATCAGCTGTAAAATAAGAAAGCATTTATAATGAACAAAAATCCCTTTTAATAATGGTTATGGGTATAAACTATTCTATATAATATAACATTTTCATAAAAATTAACCAGTTGTAATTATTTGAAGGAGAACAAAAATATTTATTCTAATAAACATATTAACTTTGTTAGTTGTATGTGTAATACCTTTAGCTTAGCACCATGAACTGTTATTCTATGATACCCTTGATGTTTCCTTGAGCTGAGTGTGCCACTCAAGAGAAAATTAATAAATAAAATTATGAAACTATTTCTAAGTGAGATTTTCTTTAAGAAATACTATGCATTTCATATCCAAAGTACTCTATAAGAAACTTGGAATACTTGAAAAAATGAAACCCAAAAATAACACTAATTAATGAAACATGACAACAAAGAGTAAAGCTTGATGTTATTCTTAGAAAGAAAGAAAAAACACCTCTGCCCCCTGTGTAGGGAACTCCACTACTACACAACAGCTACTTATAAGTTTTTAACTCTGAGATTTCTATTCTTTAAAAAAAGTGAAATACAGTAGCGTGTCGATTATCCAAACTATTTGGGACCTAGGGTAGTTCAGATAATCAAACTGTTCAGATAAAACATATAATTGAAATAGATAAAAAAACTTCTAAAAATGTTTTTGATGAACATTAAACAAGAAAAATAAAACAAATTTACTGTAAGAACAAAACAGTACAGTATATTATTGTAGTATAAGCTCAAAAAATACACACAAGCAAATATGTATAATGTTTACATATTACATATATGCACTCAAATATTTCAAGCATGGGCATTAATGCTCTTCTAGCTTGCCAATATACCAAACACTTGTTCCCATAATAAGTGTTCAGGCTGTTCTTAAAAATATCTAAACTAGTACTTGCTTTAATGTAATTTGGTAGTCTGTTCCATGCATCAGCTACTCTGTCAGAGAGCCAATTAGTACACTTCCTATTCCTATAGAATCTTCTGCATAAGTTGTCTGATGATTCTCTAGTACCTTTTGACAAACCCAAACATTCCCAGAGGTAGTTGTCTCTAAATGCCCTATATACCTGAATGACATCTCCTCTTAGATATCTGTAAGAGACACTGTACAAGTCCAGATGTTTTAGTCTTTCATAATAACTTAAATTTTCATATCCATTGATGCCCTTTGTATATTTCTATTGTACTCTTTCCAGTTTACTCATGCTTGTTTTGTTATAGGGTTTCCATATTGTCATTCCATACTTAAGTTTGGGTCTAATGTAACTAATGAACAATGACTTCATCATTTTTGATTCCTTATACTTTATAATTCTTTTTATACAACCCATAGTTCTATAACATTCACTAACCAATTGGTTGATATGATTAGAAAATCTCCTAGCCGGATCTACCCATATACCCAGGTCCTTAAAATGAGTCTAAAGTTTCTATCACTGTGTGCTATATTATTCACCTTTCAATTTATGTCTCCCAAATCTCATATGCTTAGTTTTTTAAGTATTTAGCAGCATATTATTCTCCTGTGCCCAAATGGTCAATTTAGTCAAGATATTTTGCAGACATGCCTTATTTGTAGCACATGTAATCAGTTTACTCAATTTTACGTAGCCTGCATATAGACTGTAGAACATCTCAGATGAAAAGGTTAGGTCTGAAAGATACACTCTAAACAAGTAAGCCCTAGGACAGAGCCCTGTGGGAAACCCTGACTGTAACCAATGATTTCACCTGTCCAGTTGGTGTGTGATACTTGCCATGTCCTATTTGTAAGCCATGCAGCTATTCATCTTTATCAAGAGTACATCAATACCTCGTTGTACTACTTTATTGATCAGTGTTTTGTGTATGACCCTGTCAAATGCTGAAGTTAAATCTATATAAATTATATCACAGCACAATTTTTCATTCATAGCTGTTATTATACTGTAATAGAACATCACATTACAGGGGTAGTAGATCTATTTTCAACATATGCATGCTGATATATGGTTTCAAGACCCAACCTATCCTGTTCTGAAATAACTTATCCAATATTACCATCTCCATTATTTTTCCACAACATGAAAGTAGACTTAAAGGTCTATATGAAACTGGGTTTGTCCTACTCCCCTTTCCTTTAAAGACAAGTCTAATAAGTGCATGTCTCCAATCTTGAGGAATCTCCCCATATTTATATGACCTAGTGACCTAGTGAGTAATAGATAGAGGGACTTTATGAATAATAGAAGGATAGACTTTATGATTTTTCCTACCCAAAAACTTTGGAAGGCTGCATTTGGATAACTGACGTTGCAGATAATCAACATTCAGATATCGACTCTCGACTGTATTTGAAATATAACAGTTTCCAAATTAATATATGTTTCTCTGTCATAGCATTTAATTTCTTAATGTCTGATGATGACATTAATAATTGTTGAATATACAATAAGAAGCTTGTAATCCACATCATGTTTTCTCTGTTGCATCAACATCCTGAAATATACACATCTTCTTCATATGAAATTATTACATTAATTTATCAGTGAAGGTGGGTATTTTGATTATAATTTGTTGCTAACAATATCTAGTGTGAGTCTGTTATCAGCAACAGGCTTGGATGATGGGCTTCAAACAATTGGAGAAAATAAAATATGCAATCATTAAACCTGTGTACTACTTGTAGGTTTCTACTGTGAGAAGTGATAGGGGAATGATTTGTTATATCACAAGAAAACAAAAACACAGCATTACATATGTCATTGTGAACCACATAAAGTAATTCATTCTAGTTGCATTGTTTACACACCTAAATAATATTTAATATCTACCCTCGGTTCTTTATTTAATAAGTTTTTGTTCATAATGTATGCATGTATTATATCTCATAGAGCACCTTCTCTAGATAACTGAAGAATCACCTATACTATATTACGTAACCAAACAACTTTAAAGGTATCACTGAAATTGTCTCTTACTTTGTCACTTCATTAGTTTGACATTCATTTTAATAACATAGTAAACTAACAGGATCATTTATGTCTGTAATAAATACATTAAAATAAAATCTAAATCCCTTAACATTTTGAATTTTATACAGTTAAAAAACAATTAAGCTATAAAAAATATGTATCAGAAAGGAGATCTTTGTCCAAACTGCAATACTGTAATAAAAAATGCATGTTGCATTTGAAACTTATTTATAATATAAGCATGTTTCATATTAAAAAATATATCTCCAAGACTGCTGAAGACATCTCCCAGCATCTCATCATGCTACAAACACATGCAAAACATCTGACATCATGTCTGCATATGATAATGCCAACAGTGATAAAGATAGGAAATAACTTGTGGCAAAGACAAAAGAATAAATTAAGAAAATCAATAGAAGCCATCTGCAGCATAAACAAAGTAAAAAATACCCCCTCTGCAGCAACCCAAAACCTCGACACACATGAGCACTACAAAAGAGATCTGCATTTTTACCAAATCAAAAAAATCAATAAATCAATAAACCCACAAACCACTACTCATTTCAAGACCAAGCTCTGACAGACATGCAAAAACAAAAGAAGTGAGCATCAAACAAACAAAACACATCTAAACAAATCCACCAATACTACACACATATATTCAAAACACAAAACAGAGGCATAGAGGGGAAAGAAAAAGAAAAACACATAGACAAAATCTATAAAACACACGCTTTAAGAACAAGTTTGATCATAATACTAAAAAATACATGAGTGTTATGTTCCCAACCAGTTAATTATTTATTTTTTCAATTTGTTTATATATCTATCTATATATATATGTGTGTGTGTGTGTGTGTGTGTGTGTGTGTGTGTGTGTGTGTGTGTGTGTGTGTGTGTGTGTGTGTGACACTCTAAGACTTAAAAACAGAGAAACTAGTGGTCTTAAAACTTCATTGATTCCCAAAAATCATGAAAACCAGGTAGTGTTCCAAAGCCTTTATTCGTCACAGAGAAGCGGTCTTCAGTAACAAAAATCAGAAATATTTTACAATGTTAAACATATCAGGTTTTATACACTTCGAAGTAGATGTGGAAAATATACATATTGTTTCATTTTAAACCAGCCTATACAAGGCAAACAATATAAACAAGGTCATAAAAAGTACATTTTAGAACAGCAAGTACCCACCCCCACATACCCTACTAATGATTAGGTCAAACTAAATCCTAGTTAAGAAAAACACTACCTATCTATTTGCAACCCACATTCCCAAATCAGGTATTAAGAAAAGCATAACATACACATAAAACGGACTTTTAACTAAATTCACTTTCAGTTAACTAATGCAATAAAGCCTTCATCAGGTCTCTGACAAGAACTAAAATAATATACATAGGTTGTTGTTGTTGTTGTAATAATATATATATAGGTAAATAAGTAAAAAAAGGTTAATTAGATTGATGCAAGAAAAAACACACAGCTATCTAACCATAAACATTATCTAACTAGAACACTATCAATATAAATATATATCTGTCTAATAATATATATGTAATATGTATTAGTATATATAAAAACTGTTATTTATAGCTCAGAAAAAAAATATTTATGAAAAGTATTTCAGAAAAAAATTTATTTACAGCTCAAAAATGTCAGAAAAAATGTCAGTGCTTTGTAGTTAAAAAAAAAACTGTTGTGACAGTTTTCATGTTTACAGCCCCAAAAACCTGTTTATTCAGTGAAAACCAGTAGAAAAAACATACAAAAATAGTGGATGAAGTAAACTAGAAATGTATAAAAGTGTGCAGGTGTGTGCATGAGTGTGCACCAGTATGCAAAATGGGGAATTATACCAATACTTCATGCTAATAGCGGCATGAAAAATGCACGTTTTGAATTTACCATTTAAATCTCTCATATGATGCAACAGTGTACTAAATTTAATCAAAGCAGAACTGAGGTTAAAGTGACTAAACATATTTACATTTATACACATACCACACATCATTTTTATATTTTTAGTACATACAAACATTTCCTCAAAAACTCCCCAAAAAACTTTACAGATTGTATGACAGCTTACGAAAATTTAACACACTCTTAATAGAGCAATAGTAGTTAAGTCCTGGTTTTCTGAATGCATTTAATTTCAACTGTCAACATAATTTTTTTTCTCCAAAATACCATTGATGCCCCCTTCAAGCTCATCCATCTCCACACAGTCCAGAATGAGAAATTTAAAACCAGAATGTCTGGAGTATTCTAATAAGTGTTTGGATAAGGCATTCTTCTGGCATTTATGTCTGTTGTTAGAAAGATGACCTGAGGTCTTCCTTCTCAGTTTATTCATGGTCTTACCCACATAAAATACAGGGTAGTCATTACACATGGCCCTGTATATAACTTTTTCAGTATTACAGTTATCACCTTCGAAGTTTTCACATTCTTTTTAAGATAGGGCCACTCAAATAAGTTGCACCCCATCAAGTACTCACAGAAAGTGCAATTAGGTGGCCCACATATTTTAGTGCTCATGACATCCTGGTGTTTCCTATTTTTCTTTTTCTTTTCCACATAGCTATGTATGCTTCTGCTCCTTTTATATACAAAAATAGGGTATTGTACTAAAATCCTTACAAGCTGCTGATTGTCAGTGAGGATGGCCCAGTTCTCCTTAACAATGGCTTTACTTGTATTTAAATCACAGGTGTATGTTAGACTGCAACTGTCCTTACTTTTCTGTTCTTTTGGGTCAGTGTGGCCTCATTGTATAATTCTACTAAAAGGCCTATTCCATATAGGGCATTGTTAATTTTAGAATCTCTAATGGGATCCAAGATCATATGTAACATGTTTAATTCATATCCTCTGGTTAAGAAATCATTTTAAAGATCGTTCATATTTTTGAGAAAAGGGGACAAATCTGTGGTAATGTGTGCTAATCTATAGCCTTGCGATTTTATTACATTGTGTTTAGTTTTTACTGGATGTATACTGTCTCTGTGAAGTAAGTAGTACACTCTTGTTGGTTTCCTGTATAAATTACTAATTAATTTTCCTCTGTCTTTATCAATACTGACAGTCATACCAAGGAACTGTACTGACTTCAAGCTAATGGAAGTGGTAAATTTCAGGAAGGAGTTGTGGTTACTGATGTAATGGATAAACTCAGTGAGTTTAGATTTCTCACCTTGCCAGACTATGAATACATCGTCAATAAAGCAAAGGTAGCTGGTTATAAATATTGGGTATTCACTTTACTGTACAAATTCCTCCTCCCACTTGCCTAAGGCTGCATTTGCCAGGCTAGGGACCATAACCAAACCACACCCATGGCTATCCCCCGCATCTGTTTGTAAGCCTGGCCATTAAAACTGAAAAAAAAATTGTAACTCACCAACAAGTTTATTAGCTTTCCCAAGTGTTCAGTTTGCCCTTGTATAGCATTTTTATTTCTGCTATAAGCCTCTCTAGTTGCTTCAATACAGTACATGTGTAGTAAAACAATCTATAGGGCTTCACCCTCAATAGTTACCAATATGCTTTGTTCATTCACATATACTTCTTTTATTTTTCTTAAAAATAAAGTGAATCTAAAATAAAAGATGAGTTCTTTTCAGCAAGAGGCTGTAGAACAAAATGTAAGTAGATAGCAGTGGCCCCTGATATGGAACCTCCATTTGCAATAACAGGTCTGTAAGGCAGATCTTCCCTATTCTTATGGGGTTTGGGAATCCCAAAAAAACAAGGTAACTTAGGGTGAGGAGTGTTCAAATACTCAAAAAAGTTGTCATCGATACAATCTTCATTAAGCATTCTGGTTAGCTTATCTTTTCATTCTATATAAGCAGTTTTAACTTCCTCAAAGCAATGTTTAGAATAAAACTCAGGTGTGCTCAGCATGTTCTCTATGTTCATTATATAACTGTCAGTATCTGAAACTAGTATGCCCCCACCCTTGTCAGCCTTTATAGCACTTCTAGTTCTATCATTGCTCAAATTCTTAAGTGCTAATATCTCATCCTTTGAAGTATTATAAAAGTTATATTTTGGTGTTTATTTGAGAACCTTTCTTATGTTGAGCTCGCATTTTGTCTCAAAAGCTACAAGTGTGGGATGTAGTGGGTGGCAAAAACTACTGGGCCTTTTAATTTTTTCTTTGATGGGTTTATCTTTCTCCATGTAATTTTTTTTTTTGTGAAAAACAAGTTTCAAATTCAACTTTCTCACATACATTTTTAATGTAGGTTACTAAAAAAATCACCACATTTCCTCCCTCATGTCTTTCAGGTATACCATGAATTCTAATATTGTTCCTTCTAGACCTGTTTTTAAGATCATGTGTTTTGTCAAGCAATAGATTATTTTGTTCCAAGAGAAATTCAATGTAGTTTTCTCCTTCAGCCATCAATATCATGTAGTACTTCTTCCATGCCTGATAATTCTGTCTTCTGTTGTTTGTCTATTTTATTATTTAACTCTGTTTACTACAGTCCTCTTTTATTGTATCTACTTTTGTATCAAATCTATCCCTTTTCAGAGAAAGATCTTGCATGCTACTAAGCAGAAATTGCAGTTCTTTTTAACTGACATTTCTTGTGAGGCAATTCTTGAATAGTTCATCTTGTACAAAATCAGTTACAAGACTTTTTTATATATGATTTTGAAACAAGTTTCTTTCTGGATAAACTTATTCAGTAAGTTCTTCTGAATATTTCTTCTAAACCTGATAAGTTTTCAGAGTCTTTTAGAGATAAAATCCTGTCAGAATTAAATTCAGGACTGCGGAGCAAACTTCAGATGCTGGTTATAGTTCTATATCTTGGTCAACCCAACAAAGGTATAATTTCTGATTTTGACAGAGAAATCCTACAAAGAAGCCTCAATTACTTAAGCAACTGGATAGAGCTGAATATAATGACTATTGATGTGAAAAAAAAACAAATGTATGTCCTTTGGAATCAACAAGAGTAACATATCATATACCCTAAATAATTTAATCATAGAATATGTTAATATATTTTGTCACCCAGGTGTTGTTACAGACAAGAAGTTGTATTTTCAGAATCATACCGAGATGGTCAGTTTGGATGCAATTAAAATAGTTGAGAAGTGTATTACAACTATTTAAAGACAAGGATGAGAAATTAATTTGCTAATTATATATAACTTTGTTGAGGCCAAAATTAGAATATGGAACCTCATGTGGTATACCTGGTGGAGACTCATATCTATAAAATAGTGCTAGTACAGTGAAGATTTACATAGAAAGTTGAGCATTTAGTCAAAATGAACTATTAATTTAGGTTGAAGTGCTTAGAATTATTCTCCCTATCATACAAAAGATAATGGTGCATAAATACCTACAGGAACCATTTTTATTCAAATGCACTGGACTGTTGTTGTCTTTGATTAGAGAAAACAGATTAATTAATGGTCTTAGCAATATAATATTACAGGCAACTGGTTCTCACAAAGGATGGACAAAGTCATGAATAGCTTGCATGAAGATATTAAGAATCTGTGTCACATATCAACAATTTTAAAATAAGACTGGACACTCAGTTTGATGAACACTACAATGAGGTTTGATGGCAATCATAATGCCACAGTAATGATATTTGAAAAAAAATGCACCGGCAAAAGAGTTTGACCTAATTTATTGAAATCCAGAGTCAGAAGCTAAAACAATATGTAATGTTAAACACTTTTGTCTGTATTAGTTCCAGACTTCCTCAGAACAGTTTTAGTTTACAACAGTGGCCGTTATATATGCCAGTCAGCCAATCAAAACCCACAAACACAATACAATTAAACAATGAAATTAAAGTAAATGCAAATTAAATAAAAATAAAAATCAATAAACATTTTGCATACACCATATTTCATAGCCAAATAAAATTCAACAACTTCATGGTAACCCTTCCATTCAGGACACAAACAATGTTCAAGATGGACCAAAACATTATAAAAATGCTAAAGAGTTTAAAAACACGTCAAACGTGCTTACAATAAGCACCAATGGTAGGTTTTTAAATAGTATTTAACCAGTGATTAATGTTTTTTACAAATACTGTTCCTAATAATATTCTAAAAATTGTATTTTAAAATAGTATCCTAGTGTAATATTTTAAAATGAAAATAATGTTTTAAGGTTATAGTACCTAAACACAGAATAAATAACCCAAGAGTATGCAGTTGTAAATGATTGTGAACCTTTATAATTTAGCAGCCCTAATTTTTAAGATATTGCTATTACTTATGTTGTTATTTAATCCCAGGGGTTTAGCTGCATCCAACTTTAGTTGCCAGTACAATTCTCTATATTTTAGTCTGGCTTCTCACTGCCCCCCCTAGGCTCCTGTATAACTTGCTCTAATACAAAAAACTTGTATTTACTATTTTGACATTCTTTACTGTGTCTATACAGTGCGTTTGTGTCTTTACCATGGGTGACATCATAGATGTATTCATTAATCCGCTTTCTTATGGTCCTCTCAGTTTTTCCTACATAAAACCCCAGACAGGCTTCAAAATTAACTAAGTACACAACTCCTCTACTTTTACAGTTAAAATATCCTTTAGGTTTAATATAAGTACCCCTGGCCCCTAAGAAAATCATATCTAAATCAGCCATAAATTTACACTGATTGCAGAAGCTACATTTATAAGTACCATCTTTCTAATTCTTAGTATTATAATATTTCCTGCTGTTAACATTGTTCTCAAACAACTCTTTCAAATTCTTGTCCCTTCTCCTAATAAACACAAGTGCCTCCATAATTACATTATTAATGTCTGAATTTAAGGTTAAAACACTCCAATATTTCCTAATAATATTTTCTACTTCTGTAGAATTTGAAGATAATTTATGTATAAAGGCTAACTAATGAACATTTTCAGTATCAAACCTAATGGGTTGCTGTTGGTCCTAAACCCAGAAGTGGGTAATATTTCTGCTCTCTTTCACTAACAACCTCCTGAAGTAGATGGTCAATCAAATTTACTGGGTAACATCTTTGTAAATAAACCCTTTATGAACTTAATTTCTTCTTCAAATACTTCCAGTTCAGTGGTCATCCTGGAAGCTATACTCTTCTTTTGGTAATAAGGTTGTTCACTGTAAAAGTGCAAATAAGAATTAGAAAATGTATCTTTCCAGAAAATTTTGGAGTGAAACCTGTTTTCTTTAAAGTCTTTGTAGATGCACACATCTAAGTAATTAATTGCTTCCTTGGAATATAAATAGGTAAACCTCAGAAAAGTAGTACTTCCTTCAATGTAACTAAAAAAATATTTTAGTTCACCCTCTGAAAATTTCCAAAATGGACAAATGCCATCCAAAAATTGTGTATAAAATACAATATTGCATGACAAATCAGAAGGGAACACATATTTGTTTTCCCAATAATATAGAACCAAATTTGCAAATCAAGGGGCACAACAAGCCCCCATTACCACACCATGAATCTGTTTGTAATATTCACCATTAACATAAATAAAATTATTCTTAAGAATGATTTCCATAAATTCCATGATTAAATTCATATTGTCATTTTTTAAATAATCACATTCCATCGGGATATCATGAAACCATTCTAAACCTTCCAGGTGTGGTATACTAGAAAATAAGCCAACAACATCAACAGTTACAAAAGTTAAATCTTTGTTATATAAATCAATTGATATCTTCTTAAGAATGTCCCAAGAATCTTTAGAAAAGCGGTTAATAGACGTAACAAATTCCTTCAAATGATGGTCTATGTAAATAGCTAAAGGCTCAGTTTTTAATCTTGCTCCTGCAACAGTAGGACAAAACAAAGGCTTTTCTATATTTTTATGTACTTTGGGTATGCCAAACACTGAGGGAATGTGACAGTTTTCCACTAACAGAAACTCCAATAGTTTTTTGTCCATGTCTCCCTGAAAAAAAGTGGTCTTTAATAAAAAAATCAATTTATGAATAAGCAATTGTTATTTCATTCTTAGACACAACATTATATTTATGCTCGTCATTCAGAATATCGAACTTTTGTGAGTCATAATCTATAGTGTCCATAATGACCACCCCACCCCCTTTGTCTGGCTTCATAATACAGTAACCCTGTTGTGTTAATTCCTGCAGCAATTCTTTTTCTTTTTCAGATAAATTAGAAGTTCTATCTATAATGGTGTTAACTTCTTTATCTCACATTCCACTAATTCCTCAGATACTTTCAAAGCAGGGTATAATGGTGGATTCATGAGACTTTTTTCCTCCAATTGTCATTATTAATCTTTTTGTCTTTTAAAAACAACTAAAATTAATCTTGCATAGAAATATTTTCAAATCGATCAATGTATCAACTACCCTTAGAGGCCTAGAGGGAACAAAATGAAAACCTTTTATAAATAATTCAAAATAAGTTCTATTAATAGTTAAAGCAGTATAGTTGAAAATATAAAAATTATGTAATGTGCTTTTAACACCTAAATGGGTAATAACAATTTCATCATCATTAGTCACAACTAAAACATCTGCTTCTTTTGATTGCCCTTGTAATGGTTCAATGGTTGATATACTCTTCCTCTTCCCCTTCCTCCCCTTCCTCGTATGTAGTGGTTGTTGTAGTCCCTGTTGGAAGCCTGAATATTCAGCTCCTGTTTCTGTGCCAGACATTCGCTTCTTCTCAAAGGAAGGGTACGCTAAAGGGGAAATAGGAGTCTCATAATCTTCACCACATTAAATTGGGTCGCCACCTTCCGTTCTTCTATTACTATCATCACCTTTAAAACCCACACCTTTTGGTAATGGACAGGCTCTACCCTCATGGTATTCATTCAACTCTCTTGCATTTTCTTTAATTTCCTTTTGTAAATGTCATTACAGTAAAAATCTGCTTCTTTAAATACATTATTGTACCTAGACCTTTTCACATTGAACATTAAATCTGAAACAATTTTACCATTTAAAATATTTATGTCCTCTGCCTTATATGCTCGTAATTTCTTACTATGAGCTTCATAAGCTCAAGACCAAAATTGTTAATTCCAAAAGTTCACTGTGAAATACACTGTTGGATTTTTAGGATATTTTACCATTTGTAGACCCTTAGGTACTCTTTTGTACTGAATACATTCATTTAAATAATCAATTTCAGTTTGCGTGCTCCATAAAATTAATAGTTTGTCTTTAAAAGTCATAATCATGTCCACATATGTTTCGTTTGCTGGTAGTTCACTGTCTAAAAAGTGAAACTTCTTATCAGTCCAATTCTCAAGATTAAAATTGTCAATGTCCAGTCCAACCTCTGAAAGAGGGTTAGAAGATGTCAATTGATTTATATGACAAAGATTTAATTTTTGTAGCTACTGACGTTGTTGACATGTTTTCTGGTATACAACACCTGAAAGATATAGAATGGTTTCATGATATCCTGATGGAATGTGATTACTTAAAAAATGACGATGTGAATTTAATCATGGAATTCGTGGAAATCATTTTTAAAAATAATTTTATTTATTTTAATGGTGAATATTACAAACAAATTCAAGGTGTGGCAATGGGGGCTTGTTGTGCCCTCTTATTTGCAAATTTGGTTCTTTATTATTGGGAAAATAAATATCCATGGTGGTGCAGTGGTAGTGTTGTTGCCTCACAGCAAGAGGTTCTCCCATTCGATTCACCGCTGGAGTGCGGGAAGTGCCTTCTGTGTGGAGTCTGCATGTCCTCCCTGCAGTTGGGTGGGCATTCAAAAGACATGCGTAAATGGGCGTGCCTTCGTTGAAGGTTGAACATTGAGCTGGCACCTCGGCGTTCATGAAAATCTACTGCCAATCATTAGCAGACCGGAATTCCGCTGTGGCGACCCCTAACTGGGAAAAGCCGAAAGACAAACAACATTATTGGGAAAAGAAAATATGTGTTCCCTTCTGATTTGTCATGTAATATTATATATTATACATGATTTTTGGATGACATTTGTCAATTTTGGAAAGGTTTGGAGGAAAAACTAAAAGAATTTTTTAGTTACATTGAAGGAAGTACTACTTTTCTGCAGTTTAACTATTTATATTCTAAGGAAGCAATTACTTAGATGTATGCATCTACAAAGACTTCAAAGAAAACAGGTTTCACTCCAAGATTTTCTAGATAAATAAATTTTCTAATTCTTATTTGCACTTTTATAGTGAACACCCTTATTACCAAAAGAAGGGTATAGTAAAGGGAAAACTTATTAGAGGTTCCAGGATGACCACTGAACTAGAGTATTTGAAGAAGAAATTAAGTTCATAATGGGTTTATTTCTACAAAGATGTTACGCAGTAAATTTGATTGTAATTCAGGAGGTTGTTAGGGAAAGAGAACAGAAATATTACCCACTCCTGGGTTTAGGACCAACAGGGCAACCCATTAGGTCTGATATTAAAAATGTTCATGAGTTAGCCTTTATACCTAAATTCTCTTCAAATTCTACAGAAGTTGAAAATATTGTTAGGAAATATTGGAGTGTTTTAACCTTAAATTCGGACATTAACAAAGTAATTACAGAGACACCTGTGTTTATTAGGAGAAGGGAACAAGAATTTTGAAAGAGATGTTTGAGAACAATGTTAACAGGAAAGATTATAATACTAAGAATAGGAAAGACGGCACTTGCAAATGTGGCTTCTGCAATCAGTGTAAATTTATGGCTGATTTAAATGTGATTTTCTTAGGGGGCAGGGGTACTTATATTAAACCTAAATGATATTTTAATTATAATAGTAGAGGAGTTGTGTACTAAGTTAATTGTGAAGCCTGTTTGGGTTTTTACGTAGAAAAAACTGAGAGGACCATAAGAAAGTGGGTTTTTTGGCAAAAACAAAGTGCCCACAAATTACCACATAGGTGGTAATCCATTAAGTACAGAAGAAGTAATTAGGGACCTGGGGACCCAAGTTGATAGCAATCTCTCATTTGACAACCACGTGGCCAAAGTGGTTAGAAAAACATTTTATATAGCCCACCTAATCATGAAGGGATTCACATCTAGATCAGGGGAGGTCATCGTGCCTCTTTACTCATCCCTCATCAGGCCCATAATTGAGTACAATGCCCCTTTTGGGATGTACCTTACCAGACACCTGCAGCAACTGGAAAGACCCCAAAAGTACCTCACCAAGAGGATCAAAGGGCTCAGACAGATGCCATATGCTGCCCGGTTAAAGAAACTCCATCTCTACTCAGTGGCATACCACCTGTTCAGAGGCGATCTGTGCCTGACGTATAAAGCCATGTCCAACCCGGAATTAATAGACATGCTGCACCTCAGAAAATCCAAATCCCATCGAGCTACGTGCTCGAGAGACTTGAACCTCAGCACTGAAATAAATAGGACATGCTGGAGGGACAGATTCATAACCCAGAGGCTCCCTTCACTCTGGAATAAAATCCCAGTCCAGGTTAGGCAGAGTCCCTCATTGACTCTCTTCAAGAGGAATCTTGATGAGTGGATGGGAGATCGTAGGTTTACCCCGGGTATCACTTCTGTGTCACTGTTAGACAGAGGCACAGTATACTAACCTCGAAAAAGGGCATAGAAAAGTAAATTTAAAATGGGTGGCGAAAGCCAAACACATTCTGGCTAGGCTTATAAATGCCCTAGGGCAGATAGCCTAGTATGAACCTATAAACCTATCTATGATGTCACACATGGCAAAGACACAAATGCACTGCATAGGCACAGTAAAGAATGTCAGAATAGTAAATACAAGTTTTTTGTATTAGAACAGGTTATACAGGATCCTAGGGGAGCCATGGGAAGCCACACTAGAATACAGAGAATTGTACTGGCAACTAAGGTTTGATGTAGCTTATCCCCTGGGGTTAAATGACAACATAAGTATTAACAGTGTCTTAAAAATTAGGGCTGCTAAATTATAAAGGTTCACAATCATTTATAATTGTATACTATTGGGTTATTTATTTTGTGTTTAATTACTATCACCTTAAAACATTATTCCACATTATTATTTTTATTTTAAAATATTATTTTGGAATACTATTTTAAAATACCATTTTTAGAATATTATTAGGAACAGTATTTGTAAAAAAACATTAATCACGGGTTGAATACTATTTGAAAACCTGCATTAGTTGTTTATTTTAAGCACTTTTTAAATGTTTTTAAACTCTCTAGCATTTTTATAATGTTTTGGTCCATCTTGACATTGTTTGTGTCCTGAATGGAAGGGTTACCATGAAGTTGTTGAATTTTATTCGGCTTTAAAATAGGGTGTATGTAAAATGTTTATTGACTTTTATTTTTATTTTTATTTCATTTGCATTTACTTTAATAATTTAATTGTTTAATTGTATTGTGGTTGTGGGTTTTGATTGGCTGACTGGGATATAAAATGGCCACTGTTCTAAACTAAAACTGTTCTGAGGAAGTCTGGGTCTAATACAAACAAAAGCACTTAACCTTACATATTGTTTTAATTTCTGACTCTGGATTTCAATAAATTAGATCAAACTCTCTTGGTGGTACATTGTTTTTTTCGTGATTGTAAAGGTTTTTTGTGGTTTGGATTTAAATGTACTGTAATACTATTCTTTGCCCGTAAGTTTGTCTTGTCTCTGCCAGGTTTTATGAATAATTTTCTACTGCTAACCACAGCTGATTCCAGCACTAGGTGACCAAGGCAGTTGCTTAGCGCCTACTGGCTTGGGGGAGATCAACTAGCCAGGGAGGGGGGTCCACTGGCTGACAAATTTACATTTCTTCTTTAAGAATACACTCTGCATGTGTTACATTTCTTTTTTAAGGACACAAACAGAGAGTATTTCCTTAATAGCATATGTGCATCTTTAGTGCAATGCACGCACATTTAAACTGGAACAGAGCATGCAATTTTTGGATTTTACGGTCAAACGAAGTTAGTGGAGTGGAGAACATGGAGCATTTCCAAATGAGGAAGTAAGTGTAAAACTAAGAACCAGAGTGTGTGTGTTTGTGTGAGAAATGCCCTAGTTGGGGGTGACAGGTTAGTTAATTTAACCTGTCTCAAACCCTGTACCTTAGTTACAGGACACAAGAGCCTGAATCCTCTACACTAACTACCAGACTATTAGTTTTAGTGCATTTTCAAGGAATTGTGAGTTTCAGTGCTTTTTCTAGGACATGTGAGCTTCAAGGGAAGAAAAGTTTACTGCTGCTCATGCTAAATCTGTTTTCAATGTGCAGCCGTTTAGTTTAGAAAATGCTCATTACTGTTTATACTACAGAATCTGAAAGTAGTATTAGTAGTACAACAGGAAGCATACTTGCTTTTGATGCAGAAATCCGGGGTTCTACTCCAACACCATGTAGATGGATTGTTGATATTATGTTGTACTTTAAGTGTGGGGTGCAGCATTCCCCATTGTGTCCTCCTTTGGAAAGTGTGGGGTGTAGCATTCCCCCACTGTGTCCTCCTTTGGATGACATGCCTTGTAATTATGAACCTGTTGTAGGTTTGCAATCCATTCCCTATAGCAATATTAGCAGCTTACCATTTTTTAAGTAACATAGGTAATTTGTTCTTCAAGGGCAGCAGGCACTGACTGTGTAGATGAAGCACACTGAAATATAAAGTTGTTTGCTAGTGGCAACCTCTTCGTTATTTACAGATCTCTTTAGTGTGGAATTATTCAGATGACTTTTCTTTCTGCACAGATCGTACATATTGACTGACATTGGTGGATTGTAATGCCAGAAGTCTGAGGGGCCTTTTATTTATTTATTTATTTTACATTTATTAACCAGGTTTGTCCGACTGAGCTGTAAATGTTCTGAAATTGGTAGTTTTGTCATTATTGCTCCATACATTTTGTTTCATTTCATTGCTTCTGTGTGGAGTCTGCATGTCCTCCCCGCAGTCGAGTGGGCGTTCGAAAGACATGCATTGAATGGGCGTGCCTTCTTTGGAGGTTGGGCGTTGGGCTGGCAACTCGACACCATAAAAACCAACTGCCAATCATTAGCGGACCGGAGTTCTGCTGTGGCGACCCCTAACTGGGAAAAACCAAAAGACAAACAAACAAACAAACAAACAAACAATCATTTTGTTTCACTCCTTACTGGAAAAATGTTCAAAACTAGAAATTTGAAACTCACTCTGCCAAGTAGTGCTGTATTATACAAAGAACATAATTTAATATAATCAGGAAGATGAATCAAAGAACATATGCATGTGTGCATGGTCCTAAATATGTGCAAGGGGCCTGTGGTTTGAAAGCAGCCCAAAGGTAAACTTAATCCACCACTGGCCAGGTGTATATTCTTTGAATGTGGGTTTCAATTCCATTTCAAAAAAAGTGAGCTTCAAGGGCAGAGAAGTTTTACTGTTAATGCTAAGTCTGGTTTTATTGTGAGACTGTATTGTTTTGTTTAGCAAATGTGTAATGATGTTTGTGTTATAAAATCGGAAATAAAAGTTTTAAATTAAATCTAAATATCTGTAATCATTGTAGACATAAAGAAGAAAATTGTATGTACACTGACAGGTTTGAACAGCGTTCATGGTAAGGAGAAATAGCCAAGTAATGGGTCACTGGAATGGCTACAGGGGGTTGCTGTGGGGGCCCCGATCCATTACCTTGCTTAGGGCCCCATTTGACCATAATCTGGCTCTGCTACTAATCATACTTCTGGACATACACACTATTCTTTAAGTTAACAAATAGGTGTGATAATACTGAACAGAGGCCAGCCCCTATCAGTAAATTATATTTTCTATTAGTGAAGAAGTGTCACATAATCAGTAAGCAGTCAAAGGAGCCAGCACTATTGTGTAGAGGGATAAAGCCTTGACAACAGCTCAGGCAACTCAGGTTCAAGTATCAGCTTGAGCATCTGAGGCACACTAGCAGGAAAGGCTGGTATCCTGGGAGGAATGGAGGGGAGAATCACATGTTCAAGGCACATTAAATGGTTCAGTTTCCCTGGTGGAGACTAGGAAAACAATTGTGATGTACTGTTGAGGGTGGGTGGAGCATCTTGCTGACATCAGCCCCTTATGGAACCTGTCCTCAGGAAGGTTGCTGGGCATGTGCAAGGGGTGGGATTAGGAAAATACCCCACAATATTACTGTGACATTGGCCCAGGATAACTCAGTCTCCTCACTGGCTACAACCCTAATTCAGAGCAAATCCAATGAAGGACAGCAGGGGTCAGTAGACCCGGTGAATGAGGGGACATGTCAGAGTAAGCTGATAGTCAGTTTTGAGAGAGAAAAAGTGAAGCAAAGAAAAGATACATCAGTCAAACCGCCATTCAGTCAGGGTTTCCAGTTGATCAGGTATGCTAAGCTGTTAAAATACTATTTCTTCCCAGAGTTGAATTACCTTTAAGAGATGTGGTCTCAAGACATCGCCACAAAAGTCATATACAAAAATAAAACTATGTCATATCTGAAAATTATAAATGCAGCTTGTTTTTATAAAGAAATGAGGTTATATAAGTGTGATTTATTCACAGGCTTGAACGGCTCCTTCTTCATTTTACTGATATTGTAATTAAACCACACTATGTTGCATAGCTATAATGAGGAAGGCTCCTAGAAACATATGTGGTGGGACTTTCTATTTAAGTCATGATGAGAAAGACCTCAAGAAATGTTTGTAGGTACAAGTGGAGAAAGCATTATACATTTATTGGATTTTATTTTTAATTTTGATTTACCTAACCCTCTACAATAAGATTTTTTGTATAGCAACTATAACCATTAGCTTGTACTATCTTTTTGTAATTAACTTCTGTCATCATTTTTGTTTTTACTTAAATGAATAATGGCAACTCTTATAACATCCCCACATATTTTTCAAACAAAGTGTAATGGGAAACTGTACTGAATTTAGCATTTGAAGCAGATTTGATGTGCTTGCCTGGGGAAGGTTAGGGTTGGTTGCCACTCTTTTACTCCTACAGCAACTTGTTACTAGTTAAACTATCTACCTTTTCGTGGTCTTTTTATCTTATTTGAACTAATGAGTCATTTTATGAAATTTGTTAAAAATATGCAACATCAAGATAACATCTACTTGATATGTCGATTGCTATTCAATGTCACCTGAAACAGTGAGGTTAAGTGTTGCCAAAAAACAAGGTGTTATCAGTGCTTTGAAAGTTACGTTTTCAAGACATGACATACATGATGCTGTTATGTCAGATGTTTGTATTCAAGCAGGGATTATAAGCATTTTTTAGAGAACTGGGAGTCCCAGCATATTACTTGGAGTCCCAGTTATGCATAGTGCAATAGCTAAGCTGAAAGAGAGGTTCAGACTGTGAAGTACTTGGAAAAAAAGTCTCTCAGCAGAAGAGCAATTATCTCATTATTTTACTGGAATACAAGATCACTCCTTTTCATGGGGGTATGTGTTCAGGTATCTACAGGTCATAGACTGAAAAGATCAGTTTTTAATCTATGTTATTGTTGATTCCAGAGAATAAAAGCTAGGTACAAAAGAGACCGAAACACAATAAATAACTAAGTCAATACAAATGTTCTAGTATGAGAGTGAAACTAAGGCTATCTGGTTTAAAGAAAGCAGATAATGTGAAAATTCAACAGATCTTTTATAAGAAGCAATCTAAAGCAGTTGTTTTCTATAAACACAAGTGGCCAAGATCTTATGTTTTGCAAAGCGTTGAGAATAAACAGGGGAACATCTAATGAAAAAAATGAGCATCAAAGTGACTGTTAGGGGCAAGGAGGCTATATCTATGATACTTCAGTTGATATGGAGGTGCCTAAATGGGCATTCAGAGAAACAGCCAACAGAAACATGTCAACAGACCATGCCCCATTACTGTCACCAGAGTTCATGACATCACAAAGTGAAAATCTAGAGCCATGTTAAACTGCAAGTGCCACTGCTATAGCTTTTCCCCCACTCTAAAGTGTTCAGGGTCTGGAAAACTTCTGAAATGGCCATTTTGATGGAGTAACAGTACATGTACAGATGCTAATAACAATTCAGTGATGTAGTAATGCTGCTGAAATAATTAAAGAATGGTTTTCTTATGTCATCAATGTGAATTCCAGGAGGAAAATATATTTTATTTATATATTACATAATGTACAAATGAAGATGAAGTGAGACAGAATTAGTAAGTTATACATTTATCCTAACAGTGGATTCCAAATAAAGGGTATGATAAAACTATACATCTAGTACACTGTGCCTATATATTTTTTTATTGATAATCTTGGTATATTACCAAAAGTTTAGTGTCACATTGGTCCATCATCACACACTTATCTACCACCTTGCTGCATTACCAAAGCTGCTAAAATTCCTCTAAAAAACAAAAGTAAAAAGTTTACACAATCCACATGCAAAACACAGACAGGCACACACTCACACACACACACACACACACACACACACACACACACACACACACACACACACACACACACACACACTCAAAACATAGTAGCACAAGTAAAATCTCCCCAAACCAAAATCTGTACCTAGTTCTGAAGAAAAAAAAGTAAAATAAAAGAAAGAAGAAACCACCGACTACACTTTCCATTCACTTTAAGGTAAACAGATAAACAACTTGACACCCTGCTTATAAAACACATTCAACATCCTAAAATACTGGCCACCTAAATATACCCCTAAAAACAAAAAAATTCCTTCTAAAATGTAAACAGTAGTACAAAATGAAAGTGACTGTAACCAGTCATTTGGAAAATTGCATTGCCAGCAAAATAAATCCAATACTGTCTAACTACACTACCTAAATATGTTAACTACAAATATTACTAAACTATAAGACTAACAAATTCTAACATGGCCTTTAATAAAATAATTAAAAAAATGAATGGTCATTTCAAAAAGGTTAAAAATTACATCAGAAATAGACCATAAAGCTAGGAAATCCCTGAAGCCCACCTGATGATGACACCTCCCCCTTTGCACATCCTTACCTTTAGTTATTCGTGGTGCCACTCACATGTCAGATGCTGGAGTTCAGGATTATCCACCAAATCTCCAAGGTGGAGCTCGCTTTAGATCCCCTACTGTTCCTGCTAGCCACATTATTTCAAGGGGCTATAAGGGGGAATGAACATACCTCTCAACTGTCCAGATTTTTGCCTCATATTTTTCGTCTGTCCCTCATAAAATCGATGGTTTTCTGGCAAATCATTGAGGTTTAAAGTCACAAAATAATGACAGATATTTGGGTTTCATATTTCATATCCTTCAGAATATGCATGCTAAAGCAAACTATGTTATTCTATCAAATTTCTAAATCTGTAAAAATAATATTTAAAATCTGTCCCTGATTTTGGGCCTCTGCTCCCTATTATTATTGGCTTTGTCCTGATTTCTTAATTATTATTGGCTTTGTCCTGATTTCTTAGGCTAAGAGGTTGAAAGGTATGCGGATGAAATGGAGATGGTTTTAACTTCTGCCATCTCTTTCTGATAAAACGTTGTCTTACAGATTTAGACCAAAATTAAAAAAAAAATAGAAAATCATTTTCCTAGAATATTTTCTGTAGTCATCCAGGTCATCAAATAGCATTCCATGTTGTTTTGGCTCAAGAGACTGCTGATATTTAAACAATTTCAGTTCAGAATTCCTTTCCAAAAATCTTTGTTGGGGTATCAGAGGAGCCAAATATGTATTGAGCAGGTGCCCAAAGGAAAAAAAAAACACTTATAAGGGGCCAGATGTCCACACAAAGACATTATTGGGAACGACATCTGAGAGTTAGATATTAGTCCCATGGGCATTATAGGTGCCTGTATTCATAGACAGCAAATGCATAGCACACATCTGCTTTGATTTAATAGAAAGACTACATTCTCTGTTAGGTCCCAGCCAAATCTTTCTCATTATGGAAAAAGAAATGAAAAGAAAAGAAAGATGGAATCTACACCCCCATGATCAGAAGCTCTGACTGCACATAACAACCCCCTCCCCCAGGAGATGTGAGCAGGCCACATACCTGCAATCCTTTCTCCCCCTGGCTGGCAACTCTAGTGCTGGGGATGCTAATGAAACCCCAGTCATCTGGGTTGTAGTTAGGGTTCTATGCCTCTTCACCACAAAGCTAGGCTAGCAGCAAATGAATTATAATCTCGTAAGGGGCTATATGTCACTCCCTGCACTAACAGCATTACCAACAGAAAAAGAAAGCAAATCTCTTGATAATTTTGTTAAAAATATCTTTAGTTTATCTACACCTGACATCAAGATTTTTAATTGCCAGACTTATACAGCATAGTACCATTCTTATATTTTGAATTAGACTGTGACATGACCAACAAGATTACAGCTACAACTGTGGATAAGGTTGGATGCCATGTGGTTAAGTGTGGTTACAATACTGTCAGTGGAGTCATGACTATGAAGACGTGAAGGAAGCAGCTACTCAAGTCATAAGGTGTTAGGGGGCACAGTCTGCAGATGCAGTACCAGCATTGCTTTACAGAGACAAAAGAATATAACAGCTTTATAAATGAGTGCCAATGTTGCATTTGTGGTCATGGCTGAAGAGCAGAAGAAGCCACAATGTGCATATGGTGATTTAAGATTTAAGTGAAGCTGCTTTTTATTTTTCTTTAACTTTGAAAAAAACATTTTTTTTTTCCTCAACTTTGAATTGAGTTGGAAACCATCTCATAGAACTACTCGGGGCACCGGATGACCTAGCTGCAGCTCTGGCTGTCAGTTGCTGCTTCTAGTACTGTTGTAAGGAGACATGTATATACTGTAGCTAAGAACCATCTTTTCTTAATGCTATAAAAGCCATGATCTTGATTATTTCTCTTCTCTTCAAAGAAAGTTTTGCAAGAAATACATAAAAAGATAAAACAATGCAGATTGTTAAATAGATATTTTACTAAATACTAATGGATTTAATCTGCAAATAAATAGCAATTTTACCAGAAGGAAACCAGACAGTAGCAGAAGTGCAGTCAGAAGCAGTTTAAAAAAATGCATCAGGCATGAAGGGACAGCAGGTAACATCACCTGAAGCCCAGTGCAGTGTCTCAGCAGAAGAAATCCTATACCACACAGTTAGGAGGTGAAGTCCTATCATCACCTGTCCACTGTCCTTTCTCATGTATTGTAACTGTGGGGCAGATTTTCTGTTTACATTGACTATAAGCATCTAATAATAACAGACCAAAGGGTTAGAGTGGTAGTGTTGAGGTTATAATTAAACGAGTTCTATAGCAAACCAGTATAAAGCCCCATCCCTTTTACTCCAGTAATTTAAACTCTCCTGAATATCTAGACAATTGTTCCGGGGCAAATTGAGGAGCAGTGTTCTTGCAGTTGTTTTACTCAAGAGTTTTACCTGGTCCCAAAGAAAAAAAAATGTAATTGACTCTTAGAGTTCTTAAATCAAAGCAAGTTTATAAAATTGAAAAAAAAAATCAGATTTTAACATTACAGATGTTTTTGTCACTCCTGCAACATGACATATTTCTACTTATTCTAAATATGCAGAATGCTTACTTTCACACCCCTGTGATTTGACTAACAAGATCACAGCTATCATTAAAAAACACTAAAGAGTGATCAGGATGATGGAATACCAATGGTGCTCCCTAACACTTTGCATCTGAGGCAGGTGTCACTTTCACCCCAACCTAGCTACATTACTACTACTGGAAATTCCTACGTTTCATGAATAGCTGTCACCCTCTTGACTCAAAACTTGGAAATAAATGTGATTCCAAAATGGCTGCACTCTGAAAAGCAGGTTGATTAGGGCTCTCCCAGTGTGAAAAAGAGAAAAAATAAGCTGGTAGAAACTGGCAGTTTGGGTAAAATTCAGTTCTGGAAAGCCCCTATACTGTCTAGATGTCAGCAAAGAAGCAACCTGGAGAAAGAGAATATCATCTAGAAGAGCATAAAAAACACTCTGGTAGAGGAAGAGTCTTGCAGCTGTTCAGCAAAACTCAGTTCAGGTATCGGCTTTGGTATAGGTGATGGCTTCCAGTAATTTAGATTTAAAAAAATAAATCATATGTATTCAGAGTTGTTTAAAATATGTAAGAAACTGGTGGAAAATATAAAGTCAAATTATAAAAAGTCTGGAAAGAATTCATATGAGCTGCTAAAACTGCAGAAATGAGATGAGGAAATTAAGGATAGACTGGCCGAATATGATGCTTCACAGGAAGAATTGTTTCAAAAATAGAGTTTGAAGACAGCACGTAGTGAAAAACTAAAATTTTCTGTCATATACTGAAAGGAATAGACTGTACTAACTTTATGACAGCACAAATAAGCAAATGGACTGGTATTGAACAACAGAATGTTCTAACTGAAGGGGTATATAGTGTGTCTGCTCCAAATCTGGCCATGAGAAAGAAGCCTCTTTGGTAGTATAAACGCAGTCATACCAGTATAAAGAGCTGTTTCAGACAAATTTCTGGCAGAAGGCAACTGTAGTAACTATCGGGGATACCAGAGTGTTTATGGAAAATGAAGTCAATACAGAAGAGAAGAGAGTTAACCCCTTTAATCAGAGGATGTCAAGAGACAGATATGAGATTTAAGTTGCTGTATCCAGCTGTTTTTAGAATATCTTTCCTGGATGATCAAAGACATTTTTGGATGCAGAACAGATTAAGGAGGAAATAAAAAAATGTCAACCCAGCAAAGAGTGAGACGGCAAGTTGAAGTCCTCTCATACTAGCAAAGCCCATGAAAAGAACTTTGCAGCAAAATCTTTTCCATTGTTCCAAAGGAGAATGACTGTGTGACATAAAAAGCTCACAAGCTGAGTAGAAAAATTGGGAGGACCTTAAATTTCAACCAGAGACCAGTGTTGGATGATCAGTAAAATGATAAGGAAGGAGAGTAGCGATAATGTGAAAACAGTAAATAATTTTAAGACTTGTAAAATGTCATTTCCATAACATGCAGTTTGGACACAAAAACTGTGCTTCTACAAGACAAAGTAGCTAAAAAAGACTCAGAGTCTGTGGACTATGCTAAATTGGTAGGATGACTCAAAGGCATAATTCCCACTTTGTCATTACACATTGAAATGATAATGTCAAGACTGAACATGCAACTGTAAGTAAAAAAGTTATTTTTTCTTAGTAATATGCGCATAATACATTTCTTGAAACAAATTGCATATTACGTTAAAAAATAGCTTTGTAGAATATGCAGAGGAATTAGCTTTGTCGAATATGCAGAGGTATTTTAAATGTGAGGTGGGGAGAGTCTTACCAGTGACTGTTGTTTATACTACTGATGTTAAAGTAAGAAATTATTTTTTTCTTGACTGTAGTGTATCTGAGGTTTATACTGTAACAAGATAAATCTGAAACATACTCCAGGTTTCTTACCTGTGTCTCTAATGAACAGAAGAAGTATATAAATCTTGCTCTAGCTTACATATACTTCATAAAATAACATCTAAGATACATAAAGTTACATGATATCATTTGGATGCTTTTCCAGGCATTTAAAGGCCACGGTGGTCATTATCCTAGCATACACTTATGAACCTATACAGTCTTGATATAAGTAGTATAATAATGAGTTCTTGGAGCTGTTAGGAAGAAAATGTGGAAATGTACTGATCATATCTGTGCATTAAATTATAGCGGTTCACCTGGTGCTATACAGCTGGAGATGTAGAATAATGTTCTTGGTTTGTGCTGCAGTCAAGGGAAAAGGCTTTTTTCTTTTTCTAAGCAAAAGACTAAAAAATGAAAAGAATGCAAAACTATATTTTCCTGCGATTCCATGCATTTATAAAACTATTGGCTGTTTTTCTCTCCACCAGCAAAGCCCTGCAGGCTGAGAATGGTCTGTCTACAGGTGCAGGCAATTAATCAGAAAGAAACTAAACCATAAACTCTGAAACATTTATATGAAAAGCATTATAATTAGTACTTAAAGGGAAACTGATAAGCAGTTAGGTAAAAATAGATGAAGTTTGACATATTGAGGGGAATACTTTTGCAAATAGATGCATTCCTAGCAGCATATAGCACTTCAGTATAAAACATAGCAATGCATAATCTAGTGTTTTTATTTAAAGGTAGTAAGTGCACTTTCTAAAATTTAATTGCCTAAGAGCATGCAAGCTTGTTTTTCACATCTGGGAGTGAAACAGAGATGGGACAAGAATATATGGTGTTGGTGCAAAAGGGGACACAGGCTGACACATGCATATCCAGCATGATTAAATCTAATTTAAGAATAGGTAAAGACTGTGGGTGTAGCTGTTTATTTGGGGCAACTTCCCCCACATGGAGGGGTAACTTATCTTTTTGTGTGAAGTAAAACAGGTTGGGGTTTAAAAATGAACATGTACATATTTTTTGTTTGTTTCTTTGTTTCTTGAGTGATTTATTGAAGCAAAAAGTGTGTGAAAATGTAACATGGTCAAACAGAAGCCACAGGTACTTAAAAGATCTGCCTGCCAAACAGTAATGTCAGCATGTATTTTGCAAGCTGAAAACATATACTCAAAAAGAACTATAATGTAGCATATATCAAAGTAATAGCTTCTTATCAGAATGACTGCCTTCTCAATTTTATCATGGAATATCATTGGCATTGCAGATATAGACAGGAAGCAAAGAGTGCTGAACTGAATTAAGAAATGTAGGGTTCAAATATTAACATTACAGGAGATACAACTGGGTAAAAATAAGTATGTAAATTTGGAAAAGAAAGGATTTCAGAGTGGATATTAGGCAGAAAATCAGGGATAAGGGAAAAGGGAGATAATAATAATAATAATAATGCTGTTTGTGAGAGGGGCTCCCATAGTAATAGAAGAGGTTAAGAAAGACAAGAATGGTAGGTTTGTGGCAATAAGGGGTTATTGGCAGGGGAGAAGGATTACAATGGCATGCATTGTTTGTATTTTCCCTAAAACTATTAATAAGAAGCGTAAGACAATTATGGGAGAAATAACTAGCTTTCAGTAGGGAATATTATGTATATGTTGGAAATGGAACCTGATTTACTAATGTATGGATGTATCACGGGGACTTAGAAGGAAAAATATAACAAAATATGGTCGAAATATGAGAATATTTAGAGTGGAAGATATGAACATACTAGCAGAAACCCAGACATAATTTACATAGTATTCCCCAAAGTAAAATAACTAGGTTAGACTTGAAAGAAATTATATTGCATAGGAGCATGGGTCTTTAATTGAAAGCTTTGAAATGCATTATTTAACTATTTCAGATCATGCAGCAATAAAGGCAAAGATACATATGCAGGGTAATGAAGTAAAAATGGGTCAGTGGCACTTTCCTACATATTTGTTAAAAAGACAGAATTTATGGAATTGATAGTAGAAATGATTCAAGAGGTATTATGGAAGATAGTAACTTCTTCAGAAGGGATATCTAGGGAGTGGGGTAAAATGAAAATGGAATTTAAAAATATGTTTAAAATAAGAAAGGAAGAGATATGGTAAAGACTATTTATTTATTTGACATTTGTTTACCGGGAAAGTACAACTGGGTACTAGCCCATTTTCAGTGGAAGCCCAGGGAGAAAAGCTTCACAGTACAATGTAAACAGAATAACAAATCAACATTGGTTACAAAGCTTAAGACAATCACATGGGACTACAATTTGTGGATGCAATAAAAGAAGAAAATAGGCAAATATAAAGCAAGCAATAAAGTTGAACATAACATTATATAGAAGATAGAAGAGAGTTCCTAATATGCATGTTACATAATAATGCATGACAAATATTTTACTGAATAAGTAATGTCGTAAAAACTATATATACTTTCTGGCAAAAGACATAGGTAGTACATTTCAGTCATAATTTCTGGGTTAGATAAAGGTTAGAGTAAGAATAGAGAGAAGGAACATTAGAAGTTTAAGGAATTATAGAAAGGTTAGGACAGAAAGTGCATAATGCAGAACGGGAAGTAGGACTTAATATGAATTATTTAGAGGAGTTATTAAAGGTTAACATATTGTGCTTCCACTATGAGTGAACTAAATAGATACACCAAAGATCAGAATCAGAAAATGCATTCACCAAAAAATGGCTAAAACACTTCTTTTAAACCCCTGCACCCCTGATATGGGAGGACAAGCCCCCAAACCTCCAAAACTTATATATGCCAACTCCATGGCTGCACCAACTCAAAGAAGGGGGAAATTTCCCCAAAAAGGGAGTCACTGCTGTCAGAACTCACCGACAGTAATCTCCTATGGATGAACTCCAATTGTCAGCAAGTTGAACCTTGGGCAACTGGAACTCAATCTTCATCTATCTGTAGGTTACCCATGTATATTGTAAATGAAAGGAAATCTTGCACAACAAAAAGAGGAGCAATTGATGAGAGTTAAAGCGAAAATAAGGGAGTATTTGGATAATATGCATGATGTTAGAAAGACTATTGCTAAGCAGTAATTTTCAAAACAACTCTACAGCAAAAAAAAAAAAAAAAACAATTAGCACACTGTCTTAGACAACAGAAAATAGAAATTGGTATTGCCAAAATTAGGAAGTCTATGATAAAAAAAAATAAAAAATAACCAGAGACCCTATAGAGATATAGATATATTTCAGAAAATTTATGAAAGTTTGTATAAAGCAAAAGAATAGATAACTCAAGAAAAGTCACAAATAGAAATATTTATGGAAGACTTAACTACTCCATGGTTTGATAAAGATGAGACTTAAGGATTAACAGTGAAGACAGGAGGGGCTGAGATAAAAATAGTGATGTGTAATCAATCAAAGTTTAAGCTTCCAGGATCAGATGGCATGCCTGTGGAAGTTTGGAAGTTAGGAAGAAAGAAATTGATAAAGATATGGAAGGTTTTGCTTAAAAATATTTTAAAAGACAAGACAGTACCAGCATCTTGGAAAAAAAGCTATAGTGGCTGTACTACCCAAAGAGGGTAAGGACCATTCAGATCCAGCTTCATATAAACCACTTTTAAATTTGAACCATGATTATAAAGTGTTTATGTCTATACCAGCTAAGTGGATGGCTAAGGTATTGCCAAAATTGATAGATGTAGTTTTGTGGAAGGGAGGTAAACATTTGACAACATTAATAGAAAAATGATTATCCAGAGGGAAGCAGAGTATAAGAAGACAGCACTAGTGCTGGTCTTGATGCAGAGAAGGTATTTAATAAATCTTGATGTTCAAACAGTAAACATTTTGTTTTTCGCTATACGTCCATTGTCCGTTGTGTGTATTTTTAAGGTATTCAATAAAGTCAACTGGGATTTTATGAGTAGGGCAATGGTAGCCTTTGTGCTCCCTGATAGAATAATGGAGTTAATTAGAAATATATATGAAGAGTCAGAGTCAAGAATTAAAATGGGAAGGTTCCTCTCTGATGAGCTGCATTTGAACAGGGGAACCATGAAGAGCTGTCCTCCTTCCCTTTTGTTATTTGTTTTATACTTAGAGCTACTGGCAAAAAAATGACATGCAAATTCAATTATATGATTGGTACAGCAATCAAGAAAAGTTAGCTTTATTCATAGTTGATATTAGTTTGTACTTTATAAATCTAGAAAAGGATATTTCACTGTTGTGGAACATTTTGAGACAGTTGCATAGCTTTCCTGGATACAAAATATATCAAGATATATCAAAGACTATAGCAGTAAACTAGATTCCTCCACATGGATTGGTTCAGTAACACCAATGTTTATGCTGGCATGATAAGATTAAATATTTAGATGTATGTATTAAAAATGATTCTATGAAGGCAACTAAGGATATATGGGAAGAGAGACTAAACAAATAATGTTACAAAAAAAAAGTGAGATGTTGACCATGGATATGGATAGTAACATACAAGCAGTGAAAATGTTTCTAGACCCTTTAGTATTACTACATGTCAGCATATTTTTATCAACCAGATGAAAAAGTTGTGGACCATGACTAATAAGAAATTGAAGGAATTAATATGTAAGCGGAAAGAGGCAAGAGTTAAGTGGAATAAGTTGTTTCTCCACATAGAACAAAGTGGTTTAGGATTACTAGATTTGAAGAGATACTTTTGAGCTACACCGTTAAGGCTTATATATGTAGCAACAGCTGAAGATTAAAAATCAAACTGGAAAGAGATAATGTTGAAGTGGGAGGGGGGGCACAGAATAAACAGAGAACAGAATTTTTGATGCAGTCCCTTAAGGAGAATAATAACAACCATATAGAACATTATATTTGTAAAGTAGCAGAGACTATTTTAAGAACTAATCCAGCATGGGAAAGGAAAAAGGAGACTTGTAACCAAAGGGATGCATGTGAACCTGAGAAAGCCTGAAGAAGTCTTGCCTCACCCGAAACCAGGTGACTGAATCAAAAGACACAGAGGAAACATGAAGTAGAGCATACCAAACCCATCAAAGTTCGTAACAAAATCTATGTAAAGATTCCACTAACAAAATCCACATTAGTTGGTACTTATGAAAAATACTTTATCATTGTTACCCAAACTCAGTAGTGTGAAAAAAGTAGCACTTTCAACCAATTTAATCTGGATTATATAATTATAAATAATAATTATGTATGCCCGCATGTGAATTTGTCGATGTCCATAGTAACTACAACTGGGCCTTTTGGATAGGATCTTGGGGTCTGCTATCAGACTGGCATATTACATCATGATGTCATATATTTAAGTCTATTCATTTTCCTGTATAGTATGTTGTGAAGAAACCCAATCCAGATTAAATTGGATGAAAGCACTTAACCACTTTTTTCAGGTTGCTGAGTTTGGGTAACAACAATAAAGTATTTTTCATAAGTACCCACACATGTGGATTTGTTGACAGAATCTTTATATTCATTTTGATTTTGGTCATAAACTTTGATGGGTTTGGTATGCTTGACTTTGTGTTTCCTCTGTGGCTTTTAAATCAGTCAACTGATTTTGGGTGAGGCACAACTTCCTCGGGCTTTCTCTGGTCCCCACACATCCCTTTGGTTACAAGTCTTCCATTTAGTTCTTACCCTCATTTGTTGGTTTTTCCTTGGTTTTGAATTTTGAAAGGAGAAAGGAGATTTTTCAAATAGGGATGACTGCAGGTAGGGGCATAGAAAATAGGTAAGAGGGGGCTGGAATTTATTGGAGAAAATTAGCAAAGGAGCCAATGTAATGGGAGTAGAGAACTAGGTATGGAAGGTATTAGAGTGGAATGAGGTCAAGGAGATGTTTGGATTGCATGTTGGAGAGTGTTCCCTGCCAGGGACTGATAGTAGAGTAAAGCTCCAAGAGAAAAGGATATGGTGGTGAAATACCAGCTTCGATTGAGTTAATAGTTAAGTCTAGAGAAGAAGCTGCTGTTTAAAAAAATGATAATTAGTATGCATCTACAATAATGTATGATGACTACAAGAATCAATCAAAAGAAGTTGGAAAAGATGGAGAAGTGAGAATGGAAAGACAATATACAAAGGAACAATGGGAGTACATTTCTATGGTTCCCAGGTATACCATAAAGTCAAGAAGGTTTAAGATTTTCACATGGAAGTGTTTGTGTAGATGTTTTTATAGCCTAAACAGACTTCAGAGGCATGTCCTCAGGTAAATAGCAAATGCTGGAGGTGTGATGGGAAAGAGAGGGGTAACTAAGAATGTGTTTTTGGGAATGTAAAAAGTTGGCAGATTTTAAAAATATTTCTACGTGGTACTTTATCAGTAATGTTATTGTAATTAAGGAAATTATTCTTTTGGGCTGAGAAATAAAAACTGAGTTGCCAAGATATCATAAGGCCTTGTTAAATTTAATGCTATTGGCTGCCAAAAAAAGCAATTAATAGAAAATGGAAATCAAAAACAACCATAACTTAGGTGGGATTGTTAGAAAGGGGAAGGAGCAAAGTGCATAGAAATAAATGGAATTTGTGGAAGCAATACATGCAGAATAATGTTCAGGAGAAGGAGGACTGAAATTTCAAGTAAGGCAGGAGTTCAGCAATTTATGTGATGTTGGTGTGAATTATAATTGTTAAAAAAGAAAACACACACACACACAGATATATATATATATATATATATATATATATATATATATACAATGCATGAAGCTAATGAAAAAATGTATACAATGGTTCATTTCTTTTCATGTGAAGTTAATAAAGGTGTTAAATACAATGGAATTTGCAACCCTTTATGAAAACAGTAACTAGTGTCCATAAGTTCAAAGTCCCAAGAATGGAAACATTAACATAATGTGAACATCCCTTTCAGTAGTATGTGACAGCAAGCACTGATGAAGGTGTCCATGTATTTATAGTTTAAAAATTTGAATAAAGCAAGAAACCATGAACACTGAGACTTTTTCTTTTACCAAAAAGGATCAGAAATGTGCATCTCAACTACTTTGCTCAAGAATTCTGAAGAAACACCCACAATTTGGGACAGTTTTTAACTTTTAGTCTCATTCACTTAAAAGTTAATAGAAGATTTTGCATCAATGTGCATTTTCTGAACAATAGGAAATATGAAACTTGAATGTCTTGTGAAAAGAAACTTGACTGACAGCCATCTTAAGTAATTTTCAAGAAAATCAAACATTTTTACAAAGCACGGGGCAAAATATGAAGCAAAATGAGGGACATTCCTCAAAATTCTAGTCAATTGAGAGGCATGATCAAAAGGATAAGGATACTATCTTGTAATTACCTTGGAGGTGAGGTTTTTCTGTTAAAATGTAAATAACTTTATATTTCGTATTAACCCCAACAGTCATTTATTCCTTGATGTCATGTCTTTTTGAAGAGACCTAACAGTAGAAAATCATATCTCCAAAAGACAGCTAGATTTTCAGTTGGATGAAAAAATATGTCCATTAAGGTCAGTATCATTTCACTCATGCAAGTATTACAACATTTGGCATGTTTTTTAAATAAAATACTAAATTATTCACCATTACCTCTTTTGACTATAGATCCTGCTTTAGCCACAAAGATTATGTTAAACATTTCTTAAAGGATATCCTACATAAAAACCCTAGCTAGTTTCTCCATAGGTGATCGAAGACCAATTGATTGGGTTCTAACTCCCCAAACACACCTGGTTGAAATCCCCTTTTATTATTAAAAAAAAACTAGAGTATTAAGCATAGGGGGACTGCTGTTTGTGCAAGACTGAGGTGTAGTTCAGCAGGGGTTTTCCTTTTATCTTTCCCCACTATTGTGCAACCATACATTTATTATGTATATGTTTGGGGATGCAGGGGTTTGCCCCAGCAAAAATGTTTAGGGGAGATGTACATGAATGCTCTATTTAACATCATACTTCAGTGGCTTACAGTGGGTATATACATCTTTTTTTTTTCTTAACAATAAGCACAACAAAACATTGTCTAGACAGGATAGGATTCACTCTACAAGGTCTGTACCTACCACTCTAACCTCCTTCAGGGCTAAGTTTGATCAGAGTATTTATGGATTCACCAAAGCATCTATCTGCCTTCACCAGACATTACAAATTTCATGCCCAGGCCAGGGGTTGATCAAGACTTGTTAGTGCAGTAATTTAGGGAGTACTTAAGACTACCCCTCTTAAGAAGCATGAAAATTGCACTGCTTTGTACTATCCCATTCATGTAATGAACTTTACAGCAGTGATCATTATGATATACAAAGTGCAGTTGTGTGATGACTCACTAAACAAAAGATGCACAAATGATATGGTCACTGCTCTAGGACAGGTTCCCTGTTTCCACATGGTAGCATGTGTATATAAGGTCTGATAACTAATGTGTATATAAGGTCTGATAACTTCTACATCTTTTAGTGGACCTCCTGATAGTCAGTCTGTCTTTCAAGACTTTTTAGATGACAATTATTTATGTGCATAGCTGGACTTTAATATTCTATATGAGAAATAGTTATTTATTTATTTTATTTATTTATTTGACATTTGTTAACTGGGTTGGTCCAACTGAGCTAGAAGACCATTTTCAGTGGAGACAAGAGGAGAAAAGCCCCAGAGTTGTACAAACCAAAAAGTAGTGATAGAAACACAAAATTATTTATGAATACAGACGTAACATAGGATCATAGAATCACAGGAAGTTACTAGGCTATTGGCCCTGAGGCCCTTATAAGCCTAGCCAAGAGTTTAGCCCATGTTTAGACAAGTCAGCACCCAATTCCCCTGTCCAGTAGGGATACTGGTGGAATCCCAGGGATATATTTTCTGTTTCCCGTCCAGTTATCCAGGTTGCACTTAAAAAGGGGTTCTCTGCTTGACGTGGAGAGGTGAAAAACGTGCTGTAATTAATGCAATTTCAGTTAATACATTTGCTAGATTTATTTATTTATTTTTTTGGTACAAAAAAGCAATGGTGGTATTAGATAAGAGAGGAAAGAAAAAAGCCATATTAGAAGTGGCATCCCATAAGAGAAAATATTAAAGTAGAGTTTGATTATAATAAAGAGAAAAGAGTACAAGTAGAGCTTAAATATATACATATTTTCATGAGTTGTAGTAGACTAGCTTGTGGAGTTGAAAAAAGATAAACAGTGTGATTGGAGTAGAGAAACTAGAAGAGTCTAAATTTTGTAAAGGAATACTTGGAGAAAAAGTGGTGGGGAGGATTAGTTAAATACTTTTATATTTGCATGATTCTGGATTGTCTTTTTGCTTCTCTGTTATATTTTCTTGATTTTAGCATACCACACTTACTTTGTGTGAGTAGTTTTCTTGCCTTCACTATAAAGATAACAGAAATGTACAGAAGTGAGCACATGGACTGCCTCTCAACGTTAGATTTCTGCTAGGGTAGCTTATGCTGCTGTCCCTCCTGTGTCTGCATTGTTTTTGTAGGGTGATCCAGTTTCCTTTCACATCCCATAAGCAAGCAGTAGATGAACTGGTAACCCTCCCAATTGCAGGTATATGCATGTGCCATGTGTGCAAGTGTCCTAAAGTGGGTTGATGCTCTGTCTGGGATAAGTTTCACTGCTTTGTGTCCAAATACTTCGGGTTCCCCATGGCCATCAGCTGGACTGAGTGAGTAGTCCACAAATTAATAAGTGCATGTTAATGATTATGGCATGGGAATCCTACAATCCTGTATGACGGAGGATATTCATCTGCTGAATAATCTTTTCCAGGTTTATACCCACATCTGAAAAATATATCATCTATATAATAAATTCTGCAGCAGCAATTGTTCTTTTATTGGGACAACTAATGTAGTGGTGAGTTGTTATACAACTGATATTATAGAAAATGCAGTTAATTATGGGAGCAGAGCAGTGTATTAGTTAGGGTTGATCTTGCCTATTAGTCAGTTTACTGTTCTCATCTGAGGGACCATATATGCAGTGCCTGCGCATCCTTTTTTTTGTTTGTTTACATTAGTTTTTCATTCAGGTCTTCAGTTTCCTCCAATATCCAAAGATGTGCAGATTGTTGAAATAGCATCCCATTAAATTGTTTACTGGTGTGTGTGTGTGTGTGTGTGTGTGTGTGTGTGTGTGTGTGTGTGTGTGTGTGTGTGTGTGTGTGTGTGTGTGTGTGTGTGTGTGTGTGTGTGTGTGTGTGTGTGTGTGTGTGTGTGTGTGTGTGTGCGTGCCTGCGTGCGTGCGTGCATGCGTGTGTGTGTGTGTGTGTGTGTGTGTGTGTGTCTTGCAATGGATTGGTGGTTTTCTGCCTTACATCTATTGTATGCCAGAATACCTTCCAACTACCCTGTAACTGAACAGAATAAAGTGAAGAAACAAAGGAATAGGTAGTTCTGGAAACATGCATGATTATTCTGTCTTTGTACAAATCATTTATTTGATCACTAAAATGAATGACATCTTTAAACATACCAATATCACATGTTAAGAACTACATCACACATACAAACTCTAAAAATCCTTTACTCTGATGGAAGAAAATATTCTCTTTCTCTCTCTCCCGCTCTCTCTCTTTTTTTTGATAAGTTTAAGAAATTGAAAAGCCATTGTTTATATATATATATATATATATATATATATATATATATATATATATATATCTATATATCTATATGGGGTCTACTTCAGTAGACTGACCGTTCACTTACCCGACACCCAGTTGACCGACACCTTCAGAAGACTGACATCTGGAAGACTGACATTTCATGCGAGGTAAGTAACCGCTTGGCCATCCTGTTGATCTTTACCCCTTACCCCTGTGGTAGTACATTGTCAGAGTTGGCATATTTAGTTAGGGGGGTGTGGGGGTTTAGTTTTACTTACTTTAGTTAATTTTATCGGGATATATACTGCACACACGCACATACACACACACACACACACACACACACACACACACACACACACACACACACACATATGTATGAGACAGAGAATAGTTGGAGTTTTTTGAGTCTGTCCATATAGGGCAAGTGTTTAAGGCCTAGGATCCTCTTTGTGAGGTACTTTTGCAGCCTCTCCAGTTGTTGCAGGTGTCTACTGAGGTACATGCCAAATGGGGCATTGTACTCGATGATTGGCCTAATGAGGGAAGAGTAGAGGGAGGCAATGACCTCTTTCATCCTGGATGCAAAACCCTTAGTAATGAGATGTGCCACATAGAAGGACTTTCTGATCACAGTGGCAATGTGGTGGTCAAAAGACAGGTTGCTGTCAACCTGTCTTCCCGGATCTCTTATAACGCCTTCTGTGTTCAGTGGACAACCATCGATGTGGTAATTCATGGGAACTAGGTTTTTCCCAATGCGGATGACAATACTTTTTTGGCATTGAGCTTAAAGCCATGGTTCTGACACCAGTCGTTGGTCTCAGTGAGGCCTTTCTGTAGGATGTCAACATCATTTGGGGAGTTAATTATGGCTCCCAACTTACAATCGTCTGCAAACTTTGTCAGCCAGAGTCCCTTTGTGTTGGCCTGGACTTCTGAGAAGTAGATACCAAATAGGAGAGGACCCAGGACTGATCCCTGTGGGACTCCACTCATGACTGGTTGGCAGTCTGACTTGGAGTCAGCTACTTTCACACTGCGGGTTCTATCTGTGAGCCAGTTTGCATCCCACCTAGTGATATAGGGGTTGATGCCTAGCTTAGTGAGTTTTTCTATGATTCCTGAGTGGGGAATGGTATCAAAGGCCTTGGCCAGATCAAGGTAGGCTGTATGAACCACCTTGCCTTCATCCACAGCTCTGGTGACTGACTCAAAGAAGTTGACCAAGTTGAGCAGGCATGATCTACCCTTCACAAAACCAAACTGTGTGGGATCCAGAGTTTGGAGATTCCCTTTATCCTTATTCATTAAGTCCATGATTATGCATTCCATAGCTTTGCATATCAGACTTGTCAGGCTAATGGGGCAATATTTTCCAGGGCTTGTAGTCGCTCCTCCTTTGTGGAGAGGTATGACTGTAGTAGTGCGCCATTCGGTAGGGAAAAAGCATGAGGTGAGGCTGTGATTGAACAGGACACACAGGTGAGGTGCCAGTTCACTCTGTAGTTCATGTAGAACACAGCCAGGGATATTGTCAGGTCCCATGGAAGCTGTATTCTTGGACTTGGACAGTGCTGTTTTAACCTGTGCAGCAGTAATACTGGGTGCCTGGCAATCTACTGGTATTATGATAGGTGCTTTGGGGATAAAGTTGGCACTGAATCTGTCGGCCAGTATGTTGGCAATATCTGTTGGCTCAGTATAGGAGGTACCATTGTGCAGTAGCTCAGAGCAAATCTGGGTATTGTCGTGGAGATTCTTTACATAACTACGGAAGGCCTTGTGGTTGTCTTTATTATCTGCTGCAATTCTGTTTTCATAGCTAGCTTTAGAGGATTTGATCAGGGATCTCAACTTTTTGTTGAGGCTGATAAGGGAGTTTTTTCCAGTTTTGGGAATTCACCTTATTCAGCATCAGTTTCTTCCTTCTGCTGTAGAGTTTGTTTATGGCAGGGGACCACCAGATTGGTTTCCTTTTTTTGGATGAAAACGTCTTGGTTCTACTGGGTATGGAGAAATCCATGCATTTGTGTACGTGTTCGTACAGTGCATTGATGTATGATTCAGTGGTCATGCAACTATTCACCATTTGCATGGGTACTGCAAAGTTAGCCACCTCTGTTTTTAGGAGCCCAAAGTTAGCTTTGGAGATGTTTTTCATGGTGATTACCTTTGTGGGGGAGCTGGGAGGGATGTGGATTTCCAAGGTGATTAGTTTGTGGTCAGATCTAACCAGGGAGGAGTAGTTAACTATTAGTGTAGAGCAACGGTAGCCCATGTTAGTAATGACCAGGTCAAGGATGTTGCTACCTCTAGTGGGGGTAAGAACAAGCTGGTCCAGGGCATTGGAATTAATGAATTCCAGGAAATGTTGGTCAAGTGTATTGGTACATGAGTAGTTTTCCCAGTTAATGGAGGGGTAGTTGACATTGCCCAGTATGAAAGTGTTAGGTTGGACCCTAATATTCTCCAGGGTGTTTAGGAACGTGGAGTATGAGTCTTGGGGCATGGTTGGGGACCTATAACAGGCTACAACCTGAATCACTGTCTTACCCAGTGTTAGCAGCACCTGAAGTATCTCTGATGCATTATGTTGGGCTACCAGTCTGGAGGTGTGTGCATCCTTTATGAATATGGAAACACCACCGTCTTTGGAGCTTCAGTCCATGTTCTGGGACCGAAAGGTGTGGAATGAGTTATAGCCTGGTAGTGCATGAGTGCTTTCTGCTGCCTTGAACCAGGTCTTTGTTACAGCACAAAGGTAGATGTTCTTCATTTTAAGGAGTGCTTTGAGTGAGTGCATTTTGAGATTTAGACTTCTAGCGTTGAGTAGCATGACCCTCAGATTGCATTTGTTTGTAACTGTTACAGTGGTAATTTGGTCTTTGGAACACCACCTTAAAAAGGCACTATAGGGGTGGCAAGAGCTTTGGCTAGTATCCGGAAGCCCAGGGGTGACAGATGCAGGCCATCTCTGGCTAAGCATCGAGGTCTGTCAATCATGTCATACCAGGCAGACAGATACTGGACCCCCCCTTAGAATGACATCAGAAACTTAGCCACTTGTTGAAATCAATCATTTCTGTTTGTACTGTGGTATTATTCTGATCCGTGGTGGTGGTGCTGCGGTAGACACAACAACAACTGTGATATCATTCTGGGTGATGGTAGGATGCTGCTCAGGGCCATACCCGCCTGTGCTACATAATCCGGGAGCTCCTCCATGTATCTTTAAATGTAGTCCAGGGAGGTATGTCTCAGGTCATTCACACCCACATGTGCAATGACAGAGTCATATTTGTACCTGTTGTTAAGGGACCTGAGTGAGTGTGTTATGTGGCGGATCCTGGCACCTGACAGGCAGCTGACTGTTACTTTCTCCTTATTCAATCTAGTGAGCGGGACATCAGTGTGCCTCACTATTGAGTCATCTATGACTAGTGTGCTAAGCATGCTGTTTTTTTCCTTAGGGGCTTTGGTTGAGTGGCACACTGTTTAGGAGAGTTATGTGCCTTGTGATTAGTGTTGTGTTATGCTGATCGAGTATGTTTCTGCCTTGGAAGTCTCTGCTGTTTAGGTAGATTTTTATTGAGAGCCTCCATAAAAGTGGGTTTGTGGTTTGTGTTTTTATGTGAAGGCAGTGCTGGTGTGTGTTTTGGAGGGCTATGTGTTCTATGTGGTGTGGTGCAAGTGTTGACCTTCTCCTCTTGACCAGCTATTCCAGTCTTGGCTGGAGAGTGTGTGGCTTCCAGTTCGGATACATAAGTGCATCTCTTGCAAGTCTGAGTGTTGGGAGGTAAGAGGAGAAGGTTGTTGGTGTACATGAGGCAGTTGCTACATTGTCTCAGGATGCCCAAGTTCACCAGGTTAATAGGAGAAAGCACAGGGAACTGACCTTTAGACATGCTTGGAGGGGTGGGCATTAATAATAAGTACTGGAGCTGTTTCCTTGTAGAATGTTTCGTGCTAGTAGCACTTTTGTGTGCTACAATAATTGCTACAAGAAGTCTAGTATGGTAAAGTGCTAGACTAATAAGCTAGTAAATGTGCAGGAGAGGAGAGAACTAGCAGATCTACGGGAAAAATTGAATAGCAGACTTTGGCACCTCTCAGAAGCTTACAAACAGTCCTGGATACAGCAAATCTGTATCTGGACTAGATTAGTTACAGGAAAGGCAGGAAACAAGTGCTATCATGGCCTTTTAAACCAGAAAGTTGAAATAGATGGAAAATCTGCCCAAACAGCCAATAAACTACAAATTCTGGGCCGGAAACCACTCCTCTTGTGGTAGATAGACTACCTAGTGCTTACCACTCCCACTGATAAGATTTTTTGTAACTATTTAAATGTATACATTTTAATAGGGGATACTGGAAGAAAAGACATTAATCTCAAACTTTATAAATAGTAAGAAATTAAATTACTGGGCCTAGTCCATAAAGATGTTATCTCACCGTTTTGAATGAATCCAGAGGCACAATGTTTGTAAGAAGTATGGTTTATTAGCTCCTGTAGGAAGATACAAAGTGTTTTATGGCTTTATGACTTCCACGAGCTGCAGCAGATCTTAGCAAGGCTTTGTGTGTGTGTATTATTGGCACATAGGTGTTATCTCCTGTCAGTGTCTAGCAATGGGGGGGGGTGCATGGGAACCAGAAGTCAGATGACCAGATGTATGTGATGTCATTCTGTAATCTAGGACAAAAATAGCGCTTTAATACTAGTTGAGACTGAATTCTCATGGCAGTCTGTTTTTGAAACCTGACATTGAAGGATCACTCACCTACTTCATCTTAACTTGCTCTAGGAAGTGACCATGGAATAGTAACTCTTAAGATCAGTCAGGAAAATATATTAAGATTAGTTAAGTATTGTTTTTCTGTAACTGTGCAAACCGTCCACCTGTGTTATTTTTAATATTTCCTGTGATTGAAATTCTGGTGTTTATTGTAAGTAGATATTTAGTATTTTCATGTTCTTTTATTATTTGTTATTAAATATATTTCAACTTTTCATTGTGGCTAGTCCTTTAGAGAATTGTTTAACCTTTGAGAGTACTCAAATCTGTTTGGTGACTTTGTGGCCACTCCTGTAAGCCTTACTGCATTGATCAAACTACCACTCACATTAATATAAATTTCACTCAGTATAATTGGGTACTTTGTAAGAGCCTTAGAATAGCTAGCTTGTGGGTGTCTGGTGGCAGTAACTACCTTATAGTCTGGGCAGAAGGGGGCATAGCTAGTAAACCTGTGCCAGCCTTTCCCAGGTGTGTGTGTGTGTGTGTGTGTGTGTGTGTGTGTGTGTGTGTGTGTGTGTGTGTGTGTCTGTAAATCAAATCTCAAAGAGTGTGTGTGTGTCAGCTACTTGGAGCAGGGACACAATGCACTGGTTTCACAGAGGGAGTGGTGGAGGACTTGGCTTGGACACTCAGCTGAGGACTTAACTCTACAGCTGTGCCAATGGGGAGCCTTACTGGGGACCTGGGGAGAGACAGAGAGAGAAACCCGGAACACAGGCTGAGTGTGTTCCCTGTGTGCTCTTAAGGGAAACTGTGCTTGATGCAGAGAGCTGCATCTGGAAATAGTGGGTGTATCCATGTTGTTCCAAGTGAACATCCCTCTCCAATGTCAGTGGAGAGGTTTTAAGCTCCTTGATTACTAGCCCAGAGAGGGGGCATCACAATTCCATTTCAAACTGGAGAGTAAAATAACACAGTTTTCTTCATATTTCTTGATCTGAACCTGTCCCACATCCCATAACATTTAGATATTTGTTTTAGTAAGGTGTTTCCTTTTTTAAGTCTATTAATGGTTTGTTTATCTGCAGCAGGCTTGCATTCTCTCACTGCAGTAAATTTTCATAAGTTCATAGGTAGGTACTAGGCTTTTGGCCCAAGGGCATAAGTAAGCCTAGCCAAAAGTGTCTTGGCTTTCGCCACCCATGTAGATTAAATTATTGCCTCTCTATCGAGAAGAGCCATAGACATGATTCCAGGGGTGAATTTCCTATTACCCATCCACTCATCAAGGTTTTTCTTGAAGAGTGCTAATGATGAGCTCTGCTTGATGTAGATGGGAATTTTGTTCCAGGGCATTGGAAGTCTCTGGGTCAAGAATCTATCCCTCCAGCATGTCCTATTTATTGATGTGGTGAGGTTTAGGTCCCTAAAGCATGTAGCTCAGGGCGATTGGGATTTTTTTAAGTGGAGCATGTACATTAATTCTGGGTTTGACATAGCTTTGTTTGTCAGACAGAGATCTCCTTGGAGTAAGCGGTATGTAACTGAGTAGAGTTGGAGTTTCTTGAGTCGGTCGACATAGAACAACTGTTTGAGGCCAGCAATCCTCTTGGTTTGGGGCCTCTCCAGTTGTTGAAGGTGTCTTGTTAGGTACATCCCAAATGGGGCATTGTACTCAATAAGGGGTCTGATAAGTGATGAGTATAGGGGGACAATGACTTCCTTTTTTCTAGATGCGAACCCTTTTGTGATTAGGTGGGCCACATAGAAAGATTTTCTGACCACTGTGGCTAGAGGTTACTATCCACTTGGGTCTCAAGGTCTCTTATCACACTTTCTGTGTTAAGTGGACTTCCCCCTATTTGGTAATTCATGGGTGCCATGTTTTTACCAAAGGGGATGACAATGCACTTTTTGGCATTTAGTTTGAGCCCATGGTTTTGGCACCAGGTATCTGTCTCGGTGAGGCCCTTTTGCAGGATGTCTACGTTGATAGGGGAATCAATTATGGCACCCAGTTTGTAGTCATCTGCGAACCTGGTTAGCCATAGATCCTCAGTGTTCACTTGCACTTCGGAGAAGTATATACCGAACAGGAGAGGTCCCAAGACTGAACCCTGGGGCGCTCCACTTGTCACTGGTTTGGAGTCAGATCTGGAGTCTGCACCTTTCACTGTGTGGGTTCTGTCTATGAGCCAGTTGGCCACCCATCTCGTGATGTAAGGGTTTATGTTAAGGTTTGTGAGTTTATCTATGATTCCTAAATGAGGGACAGTATCTAAGGTTTTAGCAAGGTCCAGGTAGGCTGTGTGAACCACCTTGCCTTTGTCTATGGCCTTGGTAACTGTTTCAAAGAAGTCTACCAGGTTTAGGAGACAAGATCGACCCTTTACAAATCTGATTTGGGTAGCATCCAAAGTTTGGAGGTTACCAATGACTTTGTTTATGAGTTCAATGATGATACGCTCCATGGCCTTGCAGACCAGGCTTGTCAGACTAATAGATGGATAGTTCCTGTGGTCTGTGGTGGCTCCCCCTTTGTGGAGTGGGATAACTGTTGCTGTGTGCCATTCAGTGGGCACATAGCCTGTGGTGAGGCTGTGATTGAACATGGAGTTTAGGTGGGGGGCTAGTTCATTTTGGAGTTCATGTAAGACGCAGCATGGGATGTTCTCCAGTCCCATGGACGCTGTGTTTTTGGCTTTAGAGAGTGCCATTTTTACCTGCATGTTTGTGATTAATGGTGCTCTACAATCATTTGGTATAGTTATAGGCCCTTTGGGGGGTGAGAGGGGAGTAAAGTTAGCACTGAACTTATCTGCCAAGTTGTTAGCAATATCAGTTGGCTCTGTATATTTTGTGCCATTCTGATGTAGCTCAGCGCATATCTGGGTGTTGCCATGGAGATTCTTGACATAGCTAAAGAATGCCTTGTGGTTGTCTTTGGAATCCATGACAATTTTTTTTTTTAAATTCGCTTTGGAGGATTTTATGAGGGATCTTAGCTTCTTACTGAGGTCCGTCAGGGAGCTCCTCCATTCATGGGTTTTTACTCTCTTTTGCAACAGATTCGTCTTTCTGTTGTAGAGTTTGTTAATGGCAGGGGATAAGATGGTAGACACCTTACTAAAGTTTCTTCCTTTGTCCAAGTATTACTTAACTATTTATGTCTAACACAGATGTTTGCCACGGAATATTCCACTTGTTTTCTATTTGTATCCTCCCATATTCACTTATATTCTGTCTCCATAGGTCTTGTGCCCTCATTCATCTCCAAAACATATGGAGTAAGTTACCAGCTTCTTTCCACTTAACTAGTATAAGGTTTTCTTTCTTTGAGTAATCTGTGTGGTGTATGGTAAAAACTATCAACAATGTAAAATAGGCGTCTGCTGGTTCTCCCCAATGCACAACTCTTTATATACAAAAGATTTTCCCATACCATCTTCCATGCTAATTGCCCAAACTCTTCTTCATCTGTACCTTGGTCATTTCTCTTTTCTTCTGGAATATGCCTTTGTGTAATTAAGAAAGTTAGAAAGATACACATAGATTGCAGTTGTATACAGTGCTTTGTTTGATATAGTCTAAAACATCAATTCATAATATTCATAATTATTACTAATAATCTATGTTACACGTTTTTTTTTTCTCCCATGTTTGTGCCATGGTCACACATTTTGCTTGCTTGTGCCATTCTTGTTACATAATTTTCCGATTTGCCAAAGAAAATTTGAAAAAGTATGCCATGCAGTCACATCTCCACCGTAACTATGTAAACAGCTCAGGGCTGTGTTTGCAAAACATAGAAAGCGGTGGTATAAAACATACTTTTACTCAGGCACACTAAAATAGCAGATATACACTGCTAAAGCAAACTTAGCAGCTGGCCACCCCAGTAATTTAGCTTTTGCTCTGTTTCCATGGTGGCTCATACAACTTAGCTGTGCAAGGGCCCTTTAAGAACCCGAGAGCAAATGTGAAAGCTATTTGTTTTGTGTTGTCTTGCTGGGAGCTGGATCGCTGCCATCAATCTCCTTCAGAATCACAGACGAGCGGCCGGGAATGGCAAAGCCGAACTAGACAGATCACAAACTTATTAAATTGCAGTGCACACTTGAGAGGAAGGGGAGAGAGAAGGAGAGAGAGAGTGTGTGTTTGTGTGTGTGTTAGTCGGCAGCCGGGAACAGACATCTTTGAAATCGGGAGGATCGTTAAAACTGGCACCGCTGTGGATTTTAACAACAGGGATTTTAGGCAGAATTTCTCACAAGTTCCCTGTTTGGTTGAAAGGATTTTGGGGAGATCGTTGGATCTGGATTGCTTGTACGTACAGGCAGTGGGGAGCCCCCTTGTGTTTTTGCACCCCATGGATTGGAACACTTGGTGACTTGCGCGGCTGTGGAGTGGTGACTTAGAGCGATGGTAACGGCGTACGAGGGACTTAAAGGTAAGAAATAACCCCCCACCCCTCCGTGGTTGTTGTAACTAAAGTTCGAGGGGGTGATCAAGTATAAGAGCAGGTCTTGAAGAGCATGTACGTGCGTCTAGGGCCAGTACTTGATTAGTGAGATCGGTTCACTTACTGTTTGCAGGAAGTGTCAACATCAGAGCAGAGCTCCGGTCGTGCTACTAGAAAATAACAGGCTGGGTAAATCGGTTCCTGATACAAAAGTATGTGAACCCTGTGGAATGGCCGAAGAAGGCTGCAGATTGCCAGATCCAGCTTTGAGACATTTATTAACAATAATGCCCCCCCCCGAACTCTGAAATCCCCAGTTGTGCAGCTTTTGTTCATGCTGAGTTCAAAGTTCCGTTTTCCTTCGGGTAGGTCAGTGCCACACTGTACTTTCTGGCGACTGGTACTGGGAGGGGGCTGCCATTGTAATTACTGGAACTTGTCCAGGGACGTGGTCTGGCAGGGAGGTGGGGACTAACAATGTGTTAGTTTTGTTGCAGTAGATGAAAGATTACCACACCTGCAGGCTACAGTAGATGGGGGGGGGGGGGGGGGGGGGGTCAGCAAGCAGTGGTAGCTAAGTGTCTAATTTGTGTGTGTCATCATCTGCTAAATGTCTTCCTTTATGACACGCTCTCCAGTACTCTTCCGAAATACGGGGGAGGTGATGATCTCACATTGGGCTGTAAGAATATACAACAAGGAAGCATATTAACTAACTTGGCAGAGTTAGCAGAATGAGATGAACACAGGCTGTGAGTCTCCTGTACAGCCTGATGAGGTACTTAACTCCCTGTAATTTGGAAATCTGAAGGACATATCAGACAAGTTACCACAACGTGCAAATGTTTACACCACTGTAGATTAAAAGTTATTTTCTAGTTTTTTCTTCTTTTCCCAATTTAGTAGTTTGTTTTCTGAGTTTTGGCTTGAAGAGATACATGTCACAGAAGACAACAGTCTAGCAGAGAAAAAGTAAATACGTGGAAATGTGCCAATGGAACTCCACCTTTGGTGTATAAAGATTTTGCATTTACATTTTCTTATACCTTACTCTTGGGTTTCTCGCTCAAGGGACATATATTATTCCTGCTTTTCCTAACCTTTTTGGGACCCATCTAAATGTAAAGTCCAGTGTGATTTCTGCTGTACATAGCTGTGTATTCTTAGTATACTCATTCAGAGTCCTTGCCTGCCAAGCTATAATCCATTTAGCTGGTTTCAGATAGACTAATGCACAAAATGCAAACCATGGGATTTGCTTTTTCCTATCTTGTTTTTCAAGTAGTCACATAAATATATGTGCCTTCAGCAGGCATGCAAACGTATTATAGAGCCTCTTTTCTGTTACTATTTGAACATTGCATCGTCATTCTTTTCTGCAGATGGTAAAGGCAAAAGAGAACATCCAGTTCCTCTCTCCAATTAGTCATCTGCCTTCCTTTTCACTGCTTAATGGAGTGAATCTGTTCTGTTTTATTGTGGATGAGCTGTTTGTAGCATTAAGTGCTATTTATCACATTTCAGACTTTTATCTTTCATTTTTCCCCAGTATGTACACATGTTTTGAAATCATCCACTTATTTCCGAGCAACAGATTAATGCAGGAATTTTTGGCTTCTGAATACAGATTTTTTTCTTTGGAAATTCATTATTATTTCTTGAAGCCCCAACGATAAGTGAAATAAGGAGCTGAAAGCTACACTAAAGGGAAATACTGTGACCTCAGATGAACCAGTGTCATGGTTATATACTAAAGCATAGCTAAATGAAAAAAAGTACTAGCAACAGAAATGTCTTACTTCTTCAGAGTTTTTTTTTTTCTGATAATGCCAAAGCAGAATACAGCATAGAATTTTTACATCATGCCAGAAAATTTCCAACTTTTGAGAGCACTACTGTAGTTAAACAAAATGAGTAGTGTAAATATGTGTAACATTTCTGTTTACTGATTTTTTTTTTTTTTTTGCATTGTGCTGTTTTCCAGGCAGATTATTATGGAATGTGTTTCTTTAGAAACGTTACTACATAGTGCTGTAAACATCTGCATATTTCCATTGCAATTCAGACTGTCACAAAAAAGATTTGCTTTTGAAAACCTGGTGTTCTGTGCCAAGCACACAGCAGGGGATGGGGGGGGGGACTTCAGAGAAGAAGCAGCTAAGCTGCTGATGGAAATTCTTATGTTTTTCCCCCAGAACACTGTATTCATTACAGCATTAGACACTTTAAGTATGGGGCCCACCATAGTAACAGAAATAAGAAAATGTTTTGAAATGTAAATAACTCAGCTGTCTTTTATGTTTGATTATAAGCAACTGTCACGTTAAGAAGAGGCGTTGTGCAGGTAATACAGGAACTCAAGTACTGAATGCATCAGTAAGATGGCAAGAGGTCCTGTGTTTAGTAATTTTACATCAGTGATATTATTATCATTTGCTGACCTTATATGCTAATTGTTTTCTTCAAGTAGTGCTGTTGCAGTACATGAGAAGATACATTTTTTTCTGCAAATATAGTAAAAATATTTTCTTTAAATAGATCCTGTGTTTGCAAAGTACTGCCATATCTATCTTTAAGTGTGGCCAGGCATGACTTATGCCTCTGTAACACTAAAATCTTTCTGGACAAAGGTCTGTCCAAACCAGTACTTAACCCAAAAGGCATATTCTATAAACTTTTGGAGGTTATCTCCCTGGATGTTTCATGTAAATGGTCAGCTAAAAAGTTACACTCTGCTTTATAACTAGACTGTAATAAGTATATAATGCTGAGCAGTAACTGATTCTTGCATGTCTGCATAATTATATTAGGACTGCAGATATCAAAACCTGAGGTAATGTATATGCATGTATGTTTTATGGAATAGTTGACAGAGTGAAGAGCTATTAGGAGGCCCTTGTTTCTGGGACAGTCTGATATGATTTCTTTATGAACTGTTCATGATTTATTTTTACTGATTATTTGAAGGTTTTGGGAAAGTGATTTACATTTACACAAACTACAGGAAAAACATTTTTTCTTAGTGATGCTTACAGCTGTTTCATGTGGGGGAGGTGAACTGTTGTATGTATGTAGCCAGAGATACGTGCTATGTTTTATAATAATCTTCTGGTGGGTCTTGTACAAGTAGTTACCATTTTTGCCTGTGGAAAAAACATGCATTGGAAATGCTGTGGAAGACACAGTGACTGATAATTTATTGCAATGTTTCCTGCATATGTACCTGTTGTGCTGGATGCTAAATAGATCTTGAGAATGAAATCCATAGGGTTTGCAAGAAATGTTTAGACTCGGTAAATGTGTTTAAGACTGACTTTTATAAGTACTCTATCGTTTTTACACATTGTTGTTGACAGGCACACAGCTGCTTCCTGTGCCACAGCAGTTGAAAAATAAAAGATGGTTGTGCAACTCGGTGTTAAACCACACCTGCTCTGTTGTCAGTAATCAGCGACCTGTAAGAGAGCACCAGGAAAAGCCTACAACTGATTGCACTTTATAGTTCATTGTTTTTCATCGCCTCTGATTCATGATGTATTGATCGGGTGGGATGGACATTCTGCTTTTCCTTTTCAGCCCCAATGATTCTAGGTAGTAGGGATGTGGGCCAGTGGTCACTTGCTTTGATTTTCTAGTCACTCAACTTCCAAACCTTCAGCTTTCAGCTGACTAGCCATCATCCTTTTGACTTTATGTAGCCACAGTCAGTCCATGTTTACTGTTGGAATTTACTGATAGAAGTGACGGTTAAATTGCAGTTTCTGCAGAAGGAAGTAGAATCAGAAATTATGTATACACAAGTATATTAAAATTGATTGCATGCCCAAATCAGCAAGACATAATATAAAATAGTCAAACTACCCTTTCTTCAAACCCCTAACTTGCAGACATAATTTGTTATGGGAAAGGTTAAGGTTAGCAGACCTAAGTACCCTGCTTTCCCCTAACTCATCTGTGGTCACCCTACAACTGTCGCTAGCTCCAGCCTTACACATTAGGGTACTGAATACCTTCTGCCTAACAGTATCGTTAAACAAGGCTGCATATATATAGTGTGTGTGTGTGTGATTGCGTGTGTGTCTGTGTGTGCAAGTATATGTTGCATATACATACATATATATATATATATATATATATATATATATATATACATACACACACACATATATATGTATATACGTATATGTGTAGAGACACGCACAATTAACAAACAAAAGTTTCAATATTGATTCCCAGTTCTGTATAACTTACATAATTACATTTGATGTTCAACATTTTGACTGTAGCTGCCCTTGACAAAATGATCATTCAACCAATTCTGACATAAAAAAATCCATTGACAGTCGATAAATTTGGTAGCTGATCAAATTAATTGTGCTATACATATATAGTGTGTATGTGTGTGTATGTATGTATGTGTGTATATGTATGTATATATATGTGTATATATATATATATATATGTGTGTGTGTGTGTGTGTGTGTGTGTGTTTTATTTATTTAAATGAGTTTGCCAGGTAGAACCACTGATCAGATAATGACCAATTACGTGCTTAGTCCAGATTATATCGTAATGTATCAAAACAGTGTGCAGTGTACAAATAATGGTAGTTTACATTTATGAGTAAGCAAAGAAAAATCAGTGTATACATAGAAGATCTAACAAACCAACTACTTTTACAGTTACATAAGTGGAATAGAAAAGGAAGAATAGAATTAAAGTAGAAGGAGTGAAAGTGGTGGTGATATGTCAGTAGTAGCTGGGTTAAGAAAGTTAATAGGGATTAGTAAGAGGAAGGAAGGGACTAGATTATGTGCAGTGGGTTTACAGCAGTAGTGGTGTGGTAAGCTGGATCACAGTTCAGGGTAAGTGAGATACTGTAGATCAGGTATGTGGAAAATAAAGGTACTGTGCAGCTAGAATTAACAGTTTAGGTGACATATCCTTTAGATGGACAGTTGTATTTAAATTATTTTAGTAAGTGTTGTCTGAACTGTGGCTTGAACAGGGGATAGTTTGTGTGATTAGATAAATCAGGAAGAAGTGACAGCTGTAGTTCTGGACCAAGTAAAGAGAAGCAATGGCTATTAAAATGTTATCTGAGAGGAGAGGTTTGTAGGGAAGGACCTGCTCTGGACTGGAGTCTTAGGATTTAGGTTTGAGTGACAGTAAAAAGTTTGGAAGGAGGGGTGTCAAGTTTGACTATTTTTAAGAGTAATGAACCAAGA